>NW_006775780.1:1435291-1450818 GCF_000442215.2 Lipotes vexillifer | reverse complement strand
CCATTTTCTTAATTGTTTTGGGTTCGTTATTGTAGGTCTTTTCCTTCTCTTGTGGTTCTTGTCTAGAGAAGTTCCTTTAGCATTTGTTGTAAAGCTGGTTTGGTCATGCTGAATTCTCTTAGCTTTTGCTTGTCTGTAAAGGTTTTAATTTCTCCGTCAAATCTGAATGAGATCCTTGCTGGATAGAGTAATCTTGGTTGTAGTTTTTTCCCTTTCATCACTTTAAATATGTCCTGCCACTCCCTTCTGGCTTGCAGAGTTTCTGCTGAAAGATCAGCTGTTAACTTTTTGGGGATTCCCTTGTATGTTATTTGTTGTTTTTCCATTGCTGCTTTTAATATTTTTTCTTTGTATTTAATTTTTGATAGTTTGATTAATATGTGTCTTGGCATATTCCTCCTTGAATTTATCCTATATGGAACTCTCTGTGCTTCCTGGACTTGATTAACTATTTCCTTACCCATATTAGGGAAGTTTTCAACTATAATCTCTTCAAATACTTTCTCAGTCCCTTTCTTTTTCTCTTTTTCTTCTGGGACCCCTATAATTCAAATGTTGGTGTGTTTAATGTTGTCCCAGAGGTCTCTGAGACTGTCCTCATTTCTTTTCCTTCTTTTTTCTTTGTTCTGCTCTACAGTAGTTATTTCCACTATTTTATCTTCCAGGTTACTTATCCATTCTTCTGCTTCAGTTATTCTGCTATTGATTCCTTCTAGAGAATTTTTAATTTCATTTATTGTGTTTTTCATGATTGTTTGTTTGCGCTTTAGTTCTTCTAGCTCCTTGTTAACCATTTCTTGTATTTTCTCCATTCTATTTCTAAGATTTTGGATCACGTTTACTATCGTTATTCTGAATTCTTTTTCAGGTATCCTGCCTATTTCCTCTTCATTTGTTTGGTCTGGTGGGTTTTTACATTGCTCCTTCATCTGCTGTGTGTTTCTTTGTCTTCTCATTTTGCTTAACTTATGGTATTTGGGGGTCTCCTTTTCACAGACTGAAGATTCGTAGTTCCCATTGTTTTCGGTGTCTGCCCCCAGTGGCTAAGCTTGGTTCAGTGTGTTGTGTAGGCTTCATGTTTGAGGGGACTAGTGCCTGTGTTCTGTTGGATGAGGCTGGATCTTGTCTTTCTGGTAGGCAGGTCCATGTCTGGTGGTGTGTTTTGGTGTGTCTGTGACCTTATTATGATTTTAGGCAGCCTCTCTGCTAATGGGTGGTGTTGTGTTCCTGTCTTGCTAGTTGTTTCGCATAGGTTGTCCAGCACTGTAGCTTGCTGGTCGTTGAGTGGAGCTGGTCTTGGCACTGAGATGGAGATCTCTGGGTGATTTTCGCTGTTCCATATTACATGGAGCTGGGAGGTCTCTGGTGGACCAACGTCCTGAACTTGGCTCTCCCACCTCAGAGGCACAGCCCTGAAGCCTGGCTAGAGCACCAAGAGCCTGTCATCCACACAGCTGCTGGTGTTGGAGAGTCCCCCAAAGAGGCAGAGTTCCCTGGGGACCAAGCACCAGCGGCAGCCGCATTTGGGAACTCTTTCTACGCAGAAGACACTGGTAGCCACACTATATCTTCTTTATCCATTCATCTGTCAATGGACATTTAGGTTGTTTCCATGTGAATACTTAAGTTTTAAGTTATAGTCAGGTAAAAAGTAATCTTGTTCCTTAGCCTAAATGTCTCCTTTCACTATCCCAACCCCCCCCCGACTTTTTACCAACCCCCCCCCCCCCCCCCGCCACACACAAACACACACAAACCATCTAGTCAATGTCATTGCAGTGCCCTTTCAGGCTCCTGGATGTGAGGTTTTGTGATGAGGTCAAGGCAGCATGGGAAGTATTAGGAAATACTTAGAAGGAGGTGGTGGTGAACACCTGAGTTCTCTCGTCCAGCCCTGCCTCTGATTTTTTGTATCACCTTGTGTAGATCCTTTCCTCTTTCTTTCACTCAGTTTTCCAACTGCAAAATGAAGGTGTTCAACTATATGATGTGTAAGGATCCTCCTAGTTCAAAGTTCCTGATCCTAATTCTTTATTACTGTCATCAGAACTCTCCTTTCTTTCTGTGTGCATGCATGTGTCCACACACACACACACACACACACACACACACACACTTGTTTTCTCTCTCTTCTTTCTCACTGATATTCTCTCCTTCTTTCTCTCCCCCTCTACTTTTCCCTGTTCCTCTTCCTTGGCACTCTCCCTTCATTCTCCAAGGAAGTAACAAAGATTGAAGTGAGAAGAAGAAAACAAAGAAGTGAGGAAGAATTGTTCCAGTTCCGTTATGCCCACCTCACAGAAACCTCAAACTGTAAAACAATTATCCCCCAGGAGAGGAAAGCCAATGCATGGGAGCATTCCAAAGTTCCCCCTTTCCAACTTGTAGAGTTATTCTGATGAAAAATTTCCTTTCACTGAGTGGGGTGAGTTCTGGCTATGCCTTTACTGAACCCCCTTCAGCGGCTGTGTGAGAAGAACACTCTGGAGTGAAGTTCAGGGCCAGTAACTCTGTAAGAACCAGACTTGAGGCCCCTCAGACCTACAGCTCAACTCTGACCATTAGCTCAATGCTAATTCAAAATACGTTGACTCCATTTCTTAATGTTACATCAACCACTCAGTCTTTGCTTTCATCTCTGATAAGCCAAGTTTAGTTCCTCCAATTCTGTTTCTTTTTTCTTCATTTATCATCAATTGTCACATCCAGATTCAAATTATCTTCACAGTGCTGGGAATTCATATTTGGAGTAGACATCTTTCAGGGGTTCAAAAAATTAATTTATTAGGAGATGAAGGAAAATGCTTTTGACATTAGCACAATGTGCTATGCTTTTTGATTCTTTGGCAAGGCAGGTAATTGGTGATCAAAAATTCTGTCTTCTTGAGGAAGGATAAAGGAAATAGTTGATAATTATTCAACTGTAGTTGCATCCATGGATATGATTAAATGTGATGATCTCACTCTTGGAGAGAAACATCTATCAATGGCAGCCTCTCATTTCTTCACTCAATTCTATTGAGGGCAATGGAATGTCACAGTCCTAGTTGCACAATTGAAACATCTAGGAATATCTATGAAAGGTCAATGACTCGGTCCACCTACAGACCAAGTGAATTCAAATATTCAGGTTGAGACCAAGGCAGCTGCATTTCTTCAGAGTTCCCCATGTGATTCTGATGCATAGTGAGGGATATAAGCCCTAATATAAGGTTATTTTCTAACCCTATTTAGTCTAAGCTGACCCTGGATCTTGCCAGTATACCCGGAGATATATCACCAGACACACATTGTCACATTAACTATCCTCAGGCTTCCTCTCACCATGATGAGCACTCTTTTATACTCCTGGTCTAAAGTTGGTAAAGGGAGTCACAAAATGCAGAAAAAGTGTTCTAAGCCAAAACTCACTAAGCATTTATCAAACAACTTTTCTGATTCAGGCACTATGTTAGGGCTTTGGAGAACTATAAAAATGATAAGGTAATAACTTAGCTAACTGAGAGCTTACAATCTAGTAGGAGGAGCAGATATATATAAAAGTAATTATCATGGGTTGAAGCGAAAAAGGGCCACATGGTATCGGGCAGTGGTTAAGAGTAAAGGCTTTGACAAATGTACCTTTTCACATCCACTGGAATAGTTAAAATCCAAAAGATGACAACATCAAATGTTATCAGAGGTGTGGAGCAATTAGAACACTCACCCATCCCATAACTGGAGTGTAAGTGGCACAACTCGTTTAGAAAACCCTTTGGCAAGTCTTGTAAAGCTAAACACATCCCTATGCTATGACCCAGAAATCCCACAGCTCAGAATTCCCAGGAAAATGAAAGCGTATGTCTACTAAAAGGTTTGTGCAAGACTGTTTCATAGGAACTTTATTCATAAAAGTTCAAAACTGGAAACAACCCAAATAGCTATCAATAGGAGAATAGAAAAAAAATGCCTTATTCATATAATAGAAGACAATTCTACAATAAAAAAGGAATAAACTACTGATACAAAGTGGATGACTCTCAAGAAACATCATTTTTAATTAAATAAACCACATACAAAAGAGTACACACAGTATGAATTTGTTTATAGAAAACTCAAACCAAACCAGATAAAACAACTCTGTGGTGATATAAATCACAACAATACTTGCCTCTCCTTGTAGGGGAGGAAAATTGGTAAGAAGAGGCATGAAAAACTTTCTGGGGTGATAGAAATGTTGTTATTTTGAGTGGGGTGATGCTCACGTTCTTATTAAAATTCATTGCATTGTGTACTTAAGATCTATACATTTCCTTGTAAATAAATTTTCCTAAATTGTTAATTATCATAGAGCATATATAAATTTAAAACCAACAATTTGGTATTTTTTCTAAAAAGTATAGGCCTTGATCCAAACGTTAGTGTCCTTGTTCTATAGCCTATTATCATGTGGTCCTAGGACAATTACTTAACCTTCTTGGATCTCTATTTACTAATTCCAAAAATAATCTCTACTATGATGCCTGATTCATGGTATGCTGGAGAAGGAATATAAAGTGCTTAGCACAATACCTGGTAATAGAAACTACTGAATTGTTTGTACCTGCTGTGCTATTATGATTATTATTATCCTCGTCATTGTCATCACCAGGGCCACTAAGGGATAGTAGAGAACATTATGGTGACCCAGAAGAATGCAGTGGTCATCTCATTAAGGGGATTGCATGAAATGCATAGCATTTGCCATAGACTTTGAAGGATTAGGAGAATTCTAATCAGGGGTGAGGGAAAGGACGTTTCAAACAGAAGACTAATCTGCAGTGTGCAAAGACAGCAAGACCCCCAAGTGTGTCCTGAGTGTGGGGCTGAGCTACTGGAGAAGAGCCTTAAAATTAAGGCCTGGGCTTCCCTGGTGGCGCAGTGGTTGAGAGTCCGCCTGCCGATGCAGGGGAGACGGGTTCGTGCCCCGGTCCGGGAAGATTCCCACATGCCGCGGAGCGGCTGGGCCCGTGAGCCATGGCCGCTGGGCCTGCGCGTCCGGAGCCTGTGTTGGGAGAGGCCACAGCAGTGAGAGGCCCGCGTACCACAAAAAAAAGAAAAAAAAACAAAAAAAAAATTAAGACCTTCCTTGGCCAGTTAATATAGAGCCACAAAGACATGTATATAAGGCAAGATGTATGTACTTCAAGAAGCAAGGAAAAGTGCCTGTTCTGCTGTGTGCCATGCTGTCCCTTGGAGGGATTAGCTTTGCTCACAGCATTTAGTAGCCCTCCCAGGTGTCCAGGGGAGATGAAAACAGAGATACAAGCAACTTTGAGTTAAAACTTTGAACAGCATCAGATGGAAAAGATGTGTCTTTATGGATTGTAAAGATCAGCCCTCCTCAAAGCAGTTCTCTTATCCCTTTAATGATTCAGGAACCAATTCCAATGTGTGTGGGGTTCTCTACACCACCAAGAAATTCTGCAACACCAGCTGGACATCCAACAATTCAACTTAATTCTGATACTATCTACCTGGTGACGGCATCAGACTCCACAGGTCTGTCCCCATTTCAGATGCCAATCTCACGTCCAGGTTGTCACCTGTGCTTCTGAGTGACCAGCTAAAAATCAGAAGTTCCCATCACCCTCTCCTTTAGGTTCAACTAATTTGCTAGAGCAGCTCACAAAACTCAGGAAACCAGTTTACTTACTAGATTATCAGCTAACTATAAAAGGTTATAACTCAGTAACAGCCAGATGGAAGAGATGCACAGGGCAAGGTGGGTGGGAAAGCATGCAGGAGCTTCCACAACTTCTCCCTGAATCTCCAGGTTTGTTTCATCAACCCAGAAGCTCTCTGAACCCCATCCTTCTGAGGGCTTATGGAGGTCTCATTGGCACAATTGATTAAATCATTGGCCATTGGTCATTGGTGATTGAACTCAATCTCCAGCCCCTAACCCTCCCCAGAGGTTGGAAGGAAAGACTGGAAATTCCAACCCTCTAATCACTGGTCAGTTCCCCTGGCAACCAGCCCCCATCCTTAGGTGCTTTCTAAAAGTCACCTCATTAACATAACAAAAGACACCAATGTAGCTTTCAGCACTTAGGCAATTCTAAGTGTTTTAGGAGCTATGTGCCAGGAACAGTGTAGTGGATGAAGACCAAATACATCATTTCTTATTACAAATCGCAATATCTCACCTTCTCTATCTGGATTTATCATTTGGAATTCAGCCCAAATTGTACCATTCACCAGTCTTCCCTTGGAAATTCTATAGAGATGATGATGATGATAGATAGATAGATAGATGATAAATAGGTAGGTAGATAGGTAGATAGATAGATAGATAATAGATAGATGATAGAATGATAAAGTAAATGGGATTCAGTGTTAATAGATGAATCTGAGTAAAATGTATCTGGGTGTTCTTCGTCGTATTCTTATTCTTGCAGATATTTTTGCTAAGTTTGAAATAATTTTCAGACAAAATTGTAATTCCTTAATCCTTTGCCGAAATTATAATTCAAGGATTTCATTTTATCTTCCAATTTTACACATCTCTTAAAACATTCAGTAACTTAATCCTCATGCTCTCTTTTTATACCCCCAGATGACAGATAACAGTTTTTAATCTATATCTTTATAATACATGTTTGCTGTGGTTATTTTATACCAGCAAATAGCACTTATTGAGAATTTACTCTGTGCCAGATGCTGAGCTAATAACCTTCTCTTATGTATTTATTTAACCCTGTGGACGGTCTTCATTTACAGGTGAGGAGATTCAGGCCTAAATAGGCTGTTGAATACCTGTCCAAGATCATAGAGCCCCTCAGTGGTGAAGCCTGGCACTGTCTGTACAAATCCTGCTTTTCCCAATTAAGAATCGCATGCGGTGAGGGTCAGAGTCCATCATTTAATCCATGAGATTCTGTTACGTATGAACTGCTGTGGCTCTTTAGTTCTCTGTGGGAGGTAGAATAATGGTCCCCCAACATGCCTGTGTCTTAATCCCCAGAGCCTGTGACCATATTATATTTTGTGATAAAGTGGAATGAAGGATCCAGATGGAATTCAGGTTGCTGCTCAGATAATCTTAAAGTAAAGAGATTGCACGGGGTCCAGGGTAATCACAGGGTCCTTAAATGTGGAAAAGGGAAACAGAAGAGTGAGTGTCAGAGTAATGCCATGTGAGAAAAACTTCAAGCCACTGCTGGCTTTGGAGATCAAAGCAACCACAGCCAATGAATGCCAGAAGCCTCTAGAAACTGCAAAAAGCAAGGAAAAGGGGCCCCCCCCCCCGACCCAGCTTCCAGAAAGGAAAGCACCTCGACTTGGTTTTAGCCCAGTAAGATGCATTTCAGAGTTTTGGCCTCCAAAACTGTAAGATAATTCGTGTTTCGTAAAGCCCTACGTTTGTGTTAATTTTTTCCACAGCTGTAAGAAACTAGTACACTTTCATTCTCAGGTACACAGATCCCTTGTTCTCACTCACTAATGTGCTCAACAGGACTTTTACCCATGAACAACTCTCCCTGCTGTTGTATTTGCACCACAGAAACAGCCACCTTTGAGAGCAAGGCTACCTCCAGGGTCCTTGAAACGACTTCTCACTTGAGAGGTCCTGGAGGTGAGATGGCATATGGAGGGGAAAGTAATGAAATAGAGTCCTAATAGGTAAGGCATCAGTTGCTGCTGGCGCTCTTTCTTGCTTTACTATTCCCAGGATAATACTAAACGCCTCAGTAAACAATGATGCTTTAATCCTTAATACGTATCCATGCAGATTGAAATGATAACGTGGAGATTTTTTGAAGGATCTGCAAAAGATGGAAGTTACCTTCCTATGTGTGCAGGAGGCATGCAACCAGCCCACATAGGAGCTAATAACTTATGAGACGGAGTTTAAGAATGGCCTCCTAAACTGGAATGTTCTTAAACATCAGGATTATGGGATTTCATACAACTTGCTCTGCTTTCCTGGACTTTGCTCCACCTGTGTCCTCTGCTTATATCTTAAGGATACTCTCCTGACTTTGCGGGGAGAAGAGGTCCTATTTTTACATAGATCAATAATACCCACTTGTTATTTAGAGCCATAGTCAATAAATCAGAATTCTGAGCCCTTGAATTTTTGCATTCTGTATGCAAAAAATATACCTGAAGTGTAGTCAAACCATTGCAGACCGTCATAATAAACTTTGAATCCTATGTGACCTGGATTGACCAATAACTTCAAGCTATTCATCATTTATTTCCCACAAAATCAGAATGAGGAACTGAACAAAATCAGAACACACAAAAGCTGTACTCTCTAAGGAAAAGTAGACAACTCAGAAGTGCAGTTTTAGCAGAATTTATCACCAGGGATTATTTCTTCCTCGATTGCAGATGTTACAATTACAGTCAGCCCTCCATTTCTGCATGTTCCACATCCACCAGATTCAACCAACTACAGAACTACAGATGGAAAATATTTGGGAAAAAAATTCCAGAAAGTTGCAAAAAGCAAAACTTTATCTCATGCTGGCAGCTATTTATACAGCATTTACATTGTATTAGGTATTATAAATAACCTAGAGATGATTTAAAGTATATGGGAGGTTGTGCGTAGGTTATTTGCAAACACTATGCCATTTTATATAAAGGACTTGAGCATCTGCAGATTCGTGTGTCCACAGGGGCTCCTGAAACCAATCTCCACTGGATACCAAGGGACGACTGTACTGAGATCCTAGCTCTCATTTATTCAGCATTCACTGCTGCCAAGCACTACATTAAGCCCTTTATATAATCAACCGTTTAAATTTAACAAAAATCCAGATTCCTGTTTCTCTTCATTATTCCTACTTATTAAGAGAAAACAATGCTCAAAGTGATTGAATGACCTGCCCAAGGACACACGCATGACATATGGTGGTGAGAGTCAAAATTCAAACCCAAGTCTGTTGCTCTTGTCTTGGTTCATTTCCCCTAGGAGCAGACCTGAGACATCGATGTGAAGGCAAGTCATTTATTTAGGAAGTGATCCCAGGACGCAGGCAGAGAAGCAGGGGATGAAGACAGAGCAGGGGAGGCGGCCAATAAAGGGCGTGCTGTCAAGCATGTTAGCACAGTAAACACCTGGAGCTCAAGCTTACTAGGAAACTCTTGGTGCCAGTATAGACATGCCTCAGTGTTATCCCACCTGAAGGGTGGGAACTGGGGTATTTATGCACCAGTGCCTGCTTGTGGTTGGTTGAGGGCTGTCCTGACTCAGGCTGAGTACGCTCCCACAGCCAGAAAAATATGTCTTGGACAAAGAATTGCCTGTGTCTGCAATAAGGAGCTGGGCTGAGAGGATACAGGTACATGGACAGCTCTAGATGGCACTCTTACCCACTCGCTAAATCCAGCTACTGCCAGACCACATGTAGAACACAGAGAGCTGTGGGTTCTTGTGTGAAAATCAATCTAGCATGATGCCTTATCCTGTTAGTAACATGAATCTTAACTCAGAAGCTGAAGTTTGGCCTCTGAATCCCTCCGGCTACATGCTGAGAATATCTCCTTGCACTTTCTACTTTGGGCAGCTTCAGGGAAACAGCCAACCCTTAGTTTGCCTTTGTGACTCATCGGTACCACAAAACAGACTCTCCAGCCATTTTACAGCACAAGCTGAGGCATCAACTCCAACCAGGGACCCACAGGCTTGGTCTCCTTCATGATTCTGGTGCATTGAGGAAATGGGTCCAAGCACCGTGGGGTATCCGGACGCCTTTGGTAAACATGGCCTCTGGGCTGAGTATATTCGCACCCTGAGAATTCCAGGACCTCAAACCCTGGGTGAATTTTAACTCTCTGGAAAGGTCAACCACTTCTTTCAGAGATTTGGGGAAATCAGAACTGAGTTGTTTTTTTTCCTGTATCTGCTCACTTTACTGGTAAATGCATACGACGTAGATCCTAGAACAATGTTTCCCAGTCTTTAAGGTACAAGGAGTCACTGTGGGGGTTCTTGTTGAAATGCAGACATGGATTTGGTGGTTCTGGGCGGGGGCCTGATCACCTGCATCTCTGACAAACTCCCAGGCGATACTGATGCGGCTGGTGCAGGACTGTACTTGGAGCAGCAAGGCTGTAGGTAATCTCTGGACTCAAGTGAGTCACAAAGGGCTTCTGGAGCTGGTCTTGAAGAGGAGAAGCAGTCTTTTGAGCTGGGAGAGTTGCCATGAGGTCAGAGGAATGAGCAGGCCAAGAATTCGGAGTGGTTTAGGGGAAAAAAAGTGGAGAGAAAGAACCAGGATTCTATCTAGAGGCATTTAAAGGCCGAGAGGACGAAGAACAAAGGATGCAGTGTTTGTGGGAAAACTCTGAGCCCTACCTCTTCTGCGGAGTGAGGGCTCATGAGTGTCATTTGAGTGGAAGGTCAAACCTATAAACATCACTTAGATTACTTTACAAGCCACGACATTTTCAATCTCAAGACTCCTGAACTAGGTTGTTTAACAAACGAAGCAATTGCCCCTGTATCTCTTAACAGTAAGAGTATTCAACCCTTGTAATGAAACTTTCACATGCACTCACTCCTTTTAGCTCCAACTTCACAACAAGTCACCTACCGATTATCCCCTTTTTATAGATGAAGAAAGAGGCACAAAGTGGTGAGGTGACTTGGTTAGAGATAGCTGGAAAGAGGCAGAGCTGGGATTTAAATTGAGGAGGTCTGACTTCAGAGTTCCAATTTCTGAACACAATGAACTTTGACCTCCTTTCCACTCCCTGCCTCCCCCAGATGGCAGAGTGATGCCTCCATCTCCCATGCAACTGTCCCGGGTCAGGGCAGTTGGGTTAGGTGGACGCAGCCAGCATTCACTGGGCGCCCTTGACTGCACCCTCACCTGAGACACAGGATCCAGGTGCTGACCCCTGGGCTCCCACAGTGCTCCCTGAATCAAGGCTCACATTCCTGCACTGATCCCACTCCCCAGGGATCCTATTCAGCATTCTGTCTAGTCCCATAGGCCCTTCTCTAAGGATCAGAGCCCTCCATGCTTCATCAGGCCCAGAGTCTGAGTGCATGGGACACTCTGTTCCCATGCATTAGGCTCTACCCATTCTTCACCTCATGTGCCCAAGGCCAGAAGTTTCTGGGATGACCCTCTCCCCTGGGTAGGTAGGCCCTGCCCCTAGCACCTACCTCATCCTCTGCCCAGCCCAGTTCCTCTGCTCTCAGCTGCCTTTTGCCTACTTCCAGGAAGCTCACCTTGCTTCTTTGACGTACAAAAGGCCACGTGACACCTGCAAACATATTTGCAGACCCATTCAGAAGACCTGAACCAAAGTATGTATCCACACTGCCTTACAAAACTGAAGGCACCCATTTTTCTTTCTTTTTTAAAACTTTTTTTATATTTATTTATTTATTTGGTTGTGCTGGGTCTTAGTTGCATCAGACGGGCTCCTTTGTTGTGGCATGAAAACTCTTAGTTGCCGCACGCATGTGGGATTTAATTCCCTGAGCAGGGATCGAAGCCATGCCCCCTGCATTGGGAGCGCAGAGTCTTATGCACTGCGCCACCAGGGAAGTCCTGCACCCATTTTTCAATGCATCAGAAATGCCCTCATTGATCTCATGGAGGAGACTCTATAGATGTCACTTTGAGAGAAATATTTGCTTTGCTGGCCAGAACTGGACATTATGATTATGTTTTTCCCCAAAGGCTACACAAGGGGGCAGTTCCCCACAAACCATCTTAAAAATAAGAATAGTTTATCATCACTCACAGTTGTTTAAGTACCTACTGCTTAATAGTTCACATTTGGGCTCAATATTGAAGGATGAAACTGACTGTCCCTGAAGGAACACAAGGAACAGGAAAAAGATGGGGGGAGGGCAAGGAATTAGAGTAACAAGTAGTATTTCTTCATCATCCAACCATCTTTTCACTTAAGAAATAGCTGTTGAGTGCCTATCCTGTGTAGGCATGAAAAGATTTTGGCAAGAAGCCTACGGAGCAGGGAACAAGAGGGCACATCTAAATGCAGGTGGAGGCAGGTTTCCTGGAGCTTTGAGTGATGAGGGTGAACCAGCGAGCACACTGGGCAACCCAAGGAGAGTGGAGGCTGCCCTTCAGCCCTGAACACGGGCCCTAGATGGAGAGCAGGGCAGGGCACAGAGGGATGGCCAAGTTCTCGTGTCTCAACAAAAGCTCAGTTGCACAAGAGATGAGGAAAGAGGCAGCCGAGGCAGGAGAAACAGTGTTTTTGCTGTACAGGAAAGTAAGAAAGAAGCCAGAGACTTAGTTCTTATCTTTAGAAGACACTTTTTGAACTACACCAACCTCTCTTCTGAGAAGGTTACAGCTTCTTTGTTGACTTGGGCTGTCTTCTCACAGGACTATATGTGTAGTTTCCACAGATCCCAGAGGCTTGCTGATATTATGAGTGTTTTGAATTTAAGGACAGGTGCAGGAACAGGCTCGCAGAGCGTAATTGTCACCTAAGCCTGACTGGAGCTTTGGGCACATAGCTGGACTCTTCCTGGGATTTAGTAATTCCCTAACACGTGACAAACCAGGGCTGCTTTGCACCAGAACGTGGACCCCAGGCCACGTTCCATCACCCACCAGGCCGGCTCCCTCCTCTCAGCCCGTCACAAGCCAAAGGACCCCACCTCGATGAGCCAGACTTGGTGGTGAATAATGTCTAAGGCATTGTTGGTACTCAAATTTGTGGTGATTACAAATCCACAGTGTGTCATTATAACTTTGTAACATGATGGTACAGTAGCACTGTGTGGGTGCATCTTGATGGCATCAACTGTATTCTTTTAATTTCTGTATCTCAGGATTTTCTGTATACTCCGACAAGAAGCTGGTTTGTTTGGGCTTAGGGTCTTTTTTTTTTTTTGGTTGTTTTTGGTTTTACAAACCTTCTGGCATGGGTTTGCTTATCTGAAAAAAAAAACCGAAACCTAATCGTTCAGAGGTGTCGTGAGGATTAACATAATGCGGGTATAAGTGCTTTAATAAGCATCATTATTTGAAAATCCCTTGCAGATGTTAGCATGTGATTTGCTGAAACTGTAGAACCTCATAAGGCCTGCAAGAATATAAACCACAATCCCCTGAATCCTATAGGTCTGTGACCCACACACTGTAGAATTATAGAGCAAGGACCTAAAAATCAGAAACTACCAGATGTTAACATGGGTCCAGAATCCCACAGGGAGTGAAGTCATATCTTTCTCTGTCTAGCTTCTGTGATTCTAAGAGGTTAGTGAGTTTGTCCCCCATGGCAGAACAATGGCTGATTGATCTCCCCTTTGCTCAAGGATCCCAGTGTGTGGACACTGAGGGTTTTCTGAAGTTCCGCTACAAGCTGCTCCTCCTCGAACTCTCCATTCATGACAAACACGATGAGTCCCTGCCATCTGCAAAACACAAAAAACACATCAAGGTCTTTTGCAGGCTTGTTTTCTGTCCTGTCTGATATTAAAAGAATGGAGAGAAATTTCTCTTCTTTACTGGGGCTCATTTAAACTCCCAAACTCAGGCTCTAACATGTAGGTGACCCTCTTGATTGCATAAACAGTACAATAATCTCTGCGTGTATAGATTTTCGAAAATCTTAGAATATTCACTTTTAAGTGACTGCTAATTTAGTTCACTGGGTTTGCTTTTGAGTTTATTTTTGTGTATGGTGTTAGGGAGCGTTCTAATTTCATTCTTTCACATGTAGCTGTCCAGTTTTCTCAGCACCACTTATTGAAGAGACTGCCCCTTCTCCAATGTATATCCTGGGCTCCTTTGTCATAGGTTAGTTGACCATAGGTACATGGGTTTATCTCTGGGCTTCCTGTTTCATTGATCTATATTTCTGTTTTTGTGCCAGTACCATATTGATAACTGTAGCTTTGTAGTATAGTCTGAAGTCAGGGAGGCTGATTCCTCCAGCTCCATTTTTTTTGTTTGTTTTTCTTTTGTTTGTTTGTTTTTTGTGTGGTACGCGGGCCTCTCACCGTTGTGGCCTCTCCCGTTGCGGAGCACAGGCTCCGGACACGCAGGCTCAGCGGCCATGGCTCACGGGCCTAGCCGCTCCGCGGCATGTGGGATCTTCCCAGACCGGGGCATGAACCCACATCCCCTGCATCGGTAGGCAGACTCTCAACCACTGCGCCACCAGGGAAGCCCTCCAGCTCCGTTTTTTTCCCTCAAGATTGCTTTGGCTATTCAAGGTCTTTTGTGTCTCCATACAAATTTTAAGATTTTTTGTTCTAGTTCTGTAAAAAATGCCATTGGTAATTTGATAGGGATTGCATTGAATCTGTAGATTGCTTTGGGTAGTATAGTCGTTTTCACAATACCAATTCTTCCAATCCAAGAACATGGTATATCTCTCCATCTGTTTGTGTCATCTTTGATTTCTTTCATCAGTGTCTTATAGTTTTCTGAATACAGGTCTTTTGTCTCCTTAGGTAGGTTTATTCCTAGGTATTGTATTCTTTTTGTTGCAATGGTAAATGGGAGTGTTTCCTTAATTTCTCTTTCAGATTTTTCATCATTAGTGTATAGGAATGCAAGAGATTTCTGTGCATTGATTTTGTATCCTGCAACTTTACCACATTCATTGATTAGCTCTGGTAGTTTTCTGGTGGCATCTTTAGGATTCTCTATGTATAGTATCATGTCATCTGCAAACGGTGACAGTTTTACCTCTTCTTTTCCAATTTGTATTCCTTTTATTTCTTTTTCTTCTCTGATTGCCGTGGCTAGGACTTCCAAAACTATGTTGAATAATAGTGGTGACAGTGAACATCCTTGTCTTGTTCCTGATCTTAGAGGAAATACTTTCAGTTTTTCACCATTGAGAACGATGTTGGCTGCTGTGGCTTTGTCGTATGCGGCCTTTGTTATGTGGAGGTCGGGTCCCTCTGTGCCCACTCTCTGGAGTCTGGGTTTGCTTTTATTACTATGGCACCGGAGTCACACTTAACCATGTGTCATTTCTGTATAAAAACTTGTAAATTCCAAGTCCCAGAAGGAAAAACTCTGTAAGCAGGTTTACGTACATTCATCAGCTCTTTATTTCCTTCAGAGACTAACAGGTCTGCGGTGGATTATAGAAAAGGGAGCTGCTTCCCCCAATCACATGGGTTGCTTCAACATTTTAGGAACCCAGCCGAAAGCAAAAGGTCTAAAGATGAACGTTTGTTATCCCTGAAATTCTCAAAATAAGAAAGCTGCTTTCTGTTTCCTTGGCTGCCATCTAGTGGTCAGTGATGTAGTGACACTAAAACAACACTACATCTTACGTGAAGACTCAGAAGATGTATCTATCTGCCTGTCTTTAACCTAGAGGGATGGGATAGGGAGTGTGGGAGGAAGACGCAAGAGGGAGGAGATATGGGTATATATGTATACGTATAGCTGATTCACTTTGTTATACAGCAGAAACTAACACACCATTGTAAAGCAATTATCCTCCAATAAAGATGTTAAAAAAAGAAGCTAAAAACACAGTTAATCAGGGCTTCCCTGGTGGCGCGGTGGTTGAGAGTCCGCCTGCCGATGCAGGGG
>NW_006775780.1:1410066-1434815 GCF_000442215.2 Lipotes vexillifer | reverse complement strand
TACCGCCAAAAAAAAAAAAAAAAAAAAACACAGTTAATTAAAGAAATATTACTGCAGGCATGAGGCAATTATCCTTTCTCATAATTCCTATTTAGGTCCCAAAGTGTCATTCCCTTTCCTGTTTCCTGGTCTACAATCTTTTCCACGAAAAGACAAGTGATTCAACTATCGTATCTCGCTTTAGCTCTAGCACTGTGCATTAGGACTAGGGCTAAAAGGATGAATAAGATAAGGTCCCTGCCTTCCCTGGAGGAGAGACATGAACTCAAATAATGAGCAGTGTGATGAGTGCTTAAATCCAGAATAGATGAGTCATCAAGGACAGAAAGAAGAAAGAAAATCTGTTCTATTGGCCAAAAGAGTTTGAGTGGAGGCTTGCGTGGTGGGTGGAGGTTCTCCAGACAGACAAGAGCAGGGAAGCATGTAAGAGAGATGGGAGGCTGTGTGCTGAGGAATATTGAGAAACCATATGAGGAAGAAAGCCAGGGACTAGAGCAGGAACGGCCTTTGGAGACTGCATTCTTTAGCTAGTCCCGTAACAAACAACCTCGAAACCCCAGTAGCATCCAACAAATATCACTTATTTCTTACTCATGACTGCAAGTGGGCTGGGCTAACTGTGCCCTATTTGTCTCTCAGCCTCTCCTGGGACCCTCCCAGGACCTGTGGACTAGCCTGGGAGTGCTCTTTTCATGTTACTGGTAGAAGCACAAGAGGAAAAGCAGAAACGTGTAAGGCCTCTTAAGGCCGAGGCATGGAACTAACCTGCTCTCTCTTCCCTGGATTCTATTAGCCAAAGCATGTCACTTGGCTGAACCCAAGCCAGAGGCAGGGAAACATCTTCCATTCCTTTAGTGGGAGGGCTCTGAGGTCACATATCAAAGGACTCAAATTGGGGGAGTGTAGGAATTGGGGCCAATGATGCCATCTGCCACAAGTTCTATCTTGGAAATGCTGATTTTGAGGTACCCGTGTTTTTTTCTAAAATGTGGTTGGAAAACAGTTATGTAGCTCAAAATATAGGTCTGGCTTTGAGTGATGGACCCAGGAGTGCCAAGACCCCAAACATGAACCCTTGTGGACCCCATCCCACACGAACTGGTCCAGAATCTCTAGGAGTGAGACAAGGAATCTACATTTTTACTGGTTCCCCAAATGAGGATTCCCCAAATGATGATTCCCCACATGATGATTCTTTCAAAACTTTCTTAAAGTTTTGAAAGAAACTGGGACTGCTTTGTACCAGAACATGGCCTCCACACCACATCCATTTACCCACCTCCCAAAAGTTAGGCAGTGAGACCCCTGCCAGCTCAAAATGCTGCCGTTCTGTGCAAAACCAGCTAAACTCTACCATGCTGGTGGCTAAACCATCGATTGAGTGAGTGTTAGTTAATGATATCCCTCAGGGCTAATCTTCACCTGGTAACAAAGCTTAAGTTTAAGAAATGCATTTAATGTAAAGCTGCAATCTCTGCTAAGGCAGGTGAGGACAGCCTTTGAAGAGCCTGTGAAACTACGTGCTTCCTCTAGAGGTTTATTCTGCTGGCTTTACAAGCCTGACTACTCAGCTTGTCAGAGTTAACTTTTACTAAAAACTAGACTTGTCTCTCCCCCAAGGTGTTCTCTGACTTCGACTTTGCTCTCTGAAAGTTTAGGTCCAAGCCTGAGCCTAAAATATCTGCTGCCTCCTCCAAAAAGAAAATGAAGGAGGAAAAGAAAAGCCCTCTCATGACTCAATTTTTGTGTGTGTATTATTTAAAGATATGCAAAGCCTAGAGAAGCTCCTGAGAGATGCTGTAATCTATGGCCAGCCTCGAACCCGGAGAGCCTGGAAAAAGATTCTCATCCTAGTGGAGGGCATCTACAGGTATGTAAATAACCGGAGACCTATTCACACACTGAGGCCCACAGCGAGCTGACAGATGGGGCAAGGCTGACCTCTCCCAGTTAAATGGAAAAATGAGTTAGATATAGGTGTTATGAAGGGACCTGAGTCAGAGCTATCAATGTGAACCATCAGGTCTTGGGTCACCTGTCTTTTCAATGACCATACATATGGCGGAGCACCCTGGAGGCTGGCGTACTTAAGAAGGTGTCTTCAGAAACGTCCTGACAGAGCGTTGCTAACTTGCATTGGTTCCACTACCTTTGGCTGCCCCACAGTTTCAAAGGCTTTTAGGGGATGGGTTATTCAACCTCAGAACAGTCTTTGCCTTTATGACAATGGCAGGAAAGTGGATACTGCTGGTGGGCACCCAGCTGCCCCTACTCAATAGTGCACCCAAACTCTAGGCTTGCTGAACGTGGCCAGTTGTTAGCATCAGATTACAAAAAGCCTGCACATTTTCTCCAAGGTAAGACCAACCTGGAGTACAATTCTTGATGCAGAGCTGGGAAGAGGGGGAGATGGTCTTAGCATCTGAAGGCACGCTCAGTCTTCCCACAGCTTTTAGGCTGAGCAGACAAAACATCCACTAAGCCAGTCAGAGCTGCACTTTTATATTGCTGGTTGTGATTGAATTTGCTTCATTCTATGTCTGAATTGACGATCGTTACTAAGGTAGAAACTGCTCCCAAGTTTGTCTTCTGTTGGATGCCCTAGTCCATGAGTCAAGGAAACATTACTTCAGAGTTACTCACTCCTAAATCAATTCTCAATCTTAATGTTAGAAGAAGCAAGGGAAATGTTTCCTATGGGTTAATTATGGGAAAGTGAACAAGATTAAAAGGAAGGGAATGAGGGCTTAACTTCCCAACAAGGGGAAGCCTGGCTGCAAAGGAGGCTTGAGATAAAGAGCAGCCTTTTTTTCTGCAGCTAATGGAATCTGTCCCTGGGGGCACCACACAAGCACATCTGGCAATTTTCAGTTGTCACAACTGCAGTAAAGTACTGCTGGCATCCTGGCATCTGGTGGGCAGAGGCCAGGGATGCTGCTAAACCTCCTACAATGCACAGGATAGTCCCCTGCAATGGAGAATTATCTGGCTCAAAATGTCAACAGTGCCGAGTTTGGGAAACCCTGCTGTAGAATAATGTAACCACTCACTGGCCCTGAACTTGCTACTTTTAGGAAATAATCTCATCTTGACTCTGGGCCGTCATAGCCTCGAGCACAGGTCTTTCTCCCTGTGTGATTTGTGCCAGATGCCAGCCTGGGAGTGGAGACCTTATTTAAACACCTGTCAATCAAGCCTGGACTGGTGGGAGTACAGATCAGCAGAGGGAGAGCAGACGGGCATCTCCTTTAACCAGAGTAAACAGAACCCAACTGCAAATAAACAGAACTTGGCTTCACTAAAGAGAAGTTGTGTTCTAAGTACTTTGATCATGGCTGAAATTAAGGGGACCACCAGCGTTTCACTGTCAAATATTCCCATCAGTTACACAAAGAAACCCCTCTGCTAATGGCTATGTTGGGCCTGGGTCCTACCATGGTATCAGGAGGATAGGGGAGCCAGGTGTGGACTTCGGCTCCAAAACAGGGTGGCAACAGACCACAGCTTAGGGTTCACTAGCAATGGCGACTGCCCAGTGACCTACTGCTGTGAAACGAGCCACCTCAAAGCACAGTGGCTTACACAGCAATGAGTTAGTATTTCCCACACTACCGTGGGTTGGTTGTCCGGACCAACATGTGACATTGGTTGGGGTCATTCAGGTGGCTGCTTTCAATGGGGTGTTTGGCTGGGGCTAGCAGCCAAAATGACCTCACTCACACATGTGGGCTCCTGGTACTGGCTGTTGACTGAGGTGCCTTATTCTCTCCTCTTCTCTGGGGTGCTTTCTCTATATGTAGGTTTTTCTCATTCAGCAGTCTAGCTCGAGCTTCCTTACAACATGGTGGCTGGCCTCCAAGAGAATGAAAGCAGAAGTTGCCAGCCTTTTAAGGGCTGGGACCAGAACTGGTACAACATCACTATGCCATATTCTATTGGTCAAAGCATGACACCAGTCTAGCCCGGATTCAAGGGGAGGAGAAACAGACCCCACCTCTTGATGGGACGATTGGCTTGTGTATACAGGGAGCGGAAGACTTACAGGCAACCATCTTTGGAGGCAATCTACCACAGCAGCTCCATCAACCCGACATGTATACAGGGAGAAGTCTCCACTGTCCATGGACTTGCCTTCTCATAGATGTTCCTTTTTTCTCACCTGTGCAGGAATCTTGTCTTTAAGTGAGACTGTGACCTAAAGGCACTCATTCATAGATAGGAAACAGGACCCTTCTTAAACAGGCCTCAGTACCTCCTGGGACTTCAGTTTCCTCGTCCGTAAAATAAGACTAGTTTAGAGTAGAGTTCTGGAACATATGGATTTTCTCATTTGCTGCTCTCACCAGAAAATGAAATTTTTTCCCACAAGATTTTCCAAAGGGCCAGGGTTACGAATGTGAAACCAGTAGTTCACAAATGTGCTTTTACTTTCCAGAGATGTATTATGGATGTATACCTTGTTAGAATCCACACAAAACCTCCTTAGAGTTTCACTCCCAGATCTTTCTTATCTCTGGCTGTGGTTTGCCCCCATGGGCAAAGTCTCCCTACCACAGACAGCTCACATAAATTAATTTCTTCAGAACTCCAAAAAAGAGCAGTCAGCCAAATCAGACAGTTTCAGGTAGGTATCAAGGTAGAAAAGGCTAGATACCAAATCCAAGAAGTCAGTAAACTCCACAAAAGCAGTTATGATAATAATAATAATAGTAGCAATAATAATATCATCATCCATAGATCATGTATGTATTAATATTTATATATAGACTATAGGGGAGTCAGGATTTGGAGGGAGGCCTGGGACAGGGGTGTAGATCCTGTGTTGCTGCCTATAACTATGTGCCCTTCATAGGGTTCTTTTCTAAGAATTAAATGAGATGACATAAGCTAGTGCTTCAAGAAGCCCAGCACATAGTAAACCCACAACCAAGGGTAGCTGTCTTCACCATTAAATTTATTTTCAGTTGAAAACAATAGGCCATCTGCATGCCGAAGCCGTTTGACCCCTGAAGGATGGGTGTCAGAGGACAGGGTTCACATTTATCATGTGTTATTGCTAAACATTTCACATGTGCTATTTTGAGTAAGGCCTCCAGTACTCCTAAGTTTATTGTGAGGATGAAGAAACTCAGGTTCCAAGACCTAGATAACTTGCCCCTGGGCAGATAACTGAGATAAATCAGAGCTGGGATTCAAACCAGGTGGCCCTGCTGGGACAGAGACCCAATGTAAACAGAAGAATCAGCCCACATGTCCACATTCAGTGAAGTAAATGTGGAAAATGCAAGGTCATCCATTTGACTTTCACCATCAACCTGTCTAGGGCTCGGTTTCTTCATCGGTAAAATCGAGAGATTGAAACTTGAAGTGTAGAGTTCCGTGATTCCATAATTTGGGATTTAGAAGTACAATAGTATTATTTTAGTGTTCTCACCTGCATTTTCTTTTAAGTATTGTTTTAAAGTCACAGTCTTCTAGTTTTGTGTCTCTGAGAAGCCTAGTGGTTGATTCATGGTGGTCAAAAAAATCTCATTATTATTCAAAAATACACTAGAGATGGGCAGAGAGGTCCCAAATAACTGGGGGTATAAACTAGCATAGCTGGAGCCCAAACTTTCAAAATAAAATTAATCACGAAATTCTATCCAACCTTTTCCAAAAATACACATATAAACAAATGTTGAAATCTCAGAATGCCGTTTTCTCTAAGGATGTAAGCCATTCTCCTGCCCAAAATAATGTAAGTTTAAGGACTGAGATCTTCAGTGGTAAACTCTCACCTATACCTCTGTGGTTCAAACAAAGACAAAGAAAAAGAAAACAGTAGTTACTTTATTTTTAATTAAGCTTAGTTCCTTCTTTCCCCTTTCTTTCCACCTTCCTTTCTCCCCTTGGATTGTACTCAGGGCCCACCAAGGAGATTTTTCCACCATGTAAGTTGGCAAACCAGTGGTTTAAATCCCAATCCTGCCAGTGGGTAACATGGTTTATAGATGGAGGAGAAGGTGGTGAGAGGGAGATTTCACAAAGGAGTCTTGTCACTTAGGTAATACATTATGTAATAGAAAAGATATAAAGAAATTATTCACTGACTTGCTGGTTTAAGAATCATTCAAGTCCCTGCACAAAACTTCAAATTAACTGGTGGAATTCTCTTTACCTACAGTTGTATTTTAGTTTTTGTTTTTGTTTTTTCTATTCAAGTCAAAAGAAAACACAACCTTCCACTTAGGAAGAAAGAATAAAACACTGTTCTTAAGTTTGTTTGGGTTTGTTTTTAAATCGTTTCTGGCCCGGTGTTCTTTGACAGCAATTTGCAGCAATAACATAGATAGCCTTTTCATGTAAACACCAAACTCAATATCTCACTACAGGGAAAGGTTCAATTCAAATTTGGTCACATTGAGAGAATGAAAACTTAGTGTGGGTAAATATAGCTCTTTATGAAAACTGAATTCCCTCTAGGACTCATGTGTGCCCTACATTAACTCCTCAAATCAGCAGTATTGTGGAGTCATTAATCTTCGAGGAAGAAATATAAACCAGGTGAGCAGGCTCCTAACATCAGCTAGATCGGCCCAAGCAAAGATGGCTAATTAGCTGCCCAGAGTGTCTGCAAACTGTTCAACATTAACTCCGGTTCCTGCCAAACTCAGTTCCAGAACAAAGGATGGCTATTTGTGACATGTCAGGCTTTTAGCATGTTTGTGTTACCAATTTAGAACGTTTTAAAAGATGAGAAGATTCTAGAATTTTGAGGGCATACAGCCATTTATTATGTATGACGCCCATATGCTTTTTTCCTGGAAAATTCAACACAGAGCATTGTCAAGGGCTCCCAATTTCTCAAATTAGGCCTCGTTGCTACCATTTCCTCCTAAGCTCCACCTGAGAACAAGAACAACCCAATGGGTGCTCGTTATACATCAGACACTTTACAAGTATTATTTCTAGTCATTCTAATAAAGGCCTTATGAGCAGTGTGCCATCATCATGCTTATTTTATATCCGAGGAAACCGAGGCAGAGAACAGCAAATAAGTTGCCCAAGTCCTCAGTTAGTAAGTGGTGTGGCTACCATCTCAGCTTAGGCAGTCAGCCTGCTGGACCTCCTCCCCTTCAATGGAAACAACTTTAACAAGCAATTACTCTAAGAAAATACTGGAATTCACTTGCAAACTTCTATAAGAGAAGATGACTCTATTTGGTCTTCATGTCATTAAAATCTGAAAACAGCCTTTCAGAATGCCCTTGTGAAAAGCACAAATGTAATAAGCCGGACTTCATTAAAATTAAGAAGTTTTGCTCTGCAAGACAATGCCAAGAGCATTAGAAAGACAGGCCACAGACTGGGAGAAACTATTTGCAAAAGATACATTTGATAGAGCATCATTATCTAAAAGATACAAAAAACTCTTAGAACTCAACAATAAGAAAACAAACAACTGGGTTAAAAAATGGGCCAAAGACCTTAACAGATACCTCTCCAAAGATTTACAGATGGAAATAAGCATGTGAAAAGATGCTCCGAAGATGCTCCGCATCATATGCCATCGGAGAAAATACAAATTAAAACAATGAGATACACACTTGTTAGAAGTTCACAATCTGGGACACTGACAACAGTAAACGCTGGCAGAGAATGTGCAGTAACCCAGAGCTCTCATTCACTGCTGGTGGGAATGCAGAATGGTCCAGCCACTTTGGATGACGGATTGGTGGTTTCCTACAAGCATGCTCTTACCATACAATCCAGCAATCATGCTCCTTGGTATTTACCCAAAGGAGTTAAAAACTTGTGTCCACTCAAAGCCCTGCACACAGATGTTTGTAGCATCTTTATTTATAATTGCCCAAACTTGGAAGCCACCAAAATGTCCTTCAGTTGGCAAATGTCTAAATAAACTGTGGCCCATCCAAACAATGGAATTTTATTCAGCACTAAAAAGAAATGATCTGTGGAGCCAATGAAAAGATGTGGAGGAAACTTAAATGCATATTATTGAGTGAAAGAAGCCAATCTGAAAATGTTACATAGTGTATGATTCCAGCTTACATAATGTTCTGGGAAAGGCATTACTATAGAAAAACTCAGCCTCTGTGCACCAACACCAAATCAAATCTTGGAGACAGAGCTTTGGGTGAAATAGAAAAGAATAACTGTATTGCTTTGCCAGACAAAGGGGGACACAGGGGCTAATGCCCTCAAAACTGTGTGTCCCAACCTGGGGGGACTTGGTGAGGAGTTTTATAACAATGGTTCAAGGATGGAGTTGCTAATAAGGATCAGGGTGTGTGCAGGGCCTGCATTCCTTTAATCTGGCCTTTGGTGGTCTTTTGATGAGCTTCTGTGGTTCTGGAGGTTATCAAACTGACTTCTCTGGAATGAAGAGTGCTTCATCAAGTAGTTAACATCTTCCATTTGTTGGGGGTTTTAGTTCTGCCAAAACTTGGAAGTAACCAAAATGTCCTTCAGTTGGCAAATGGATAAATATGAGAAGAGCTCAAAGATATTGTTATGTGTAACCCTTGAGGCAGAACCAGGACCCTGACCCAAGGCCGAACTATTGTTTCTTTTTTTTTTTTTTTTTTTTGCGATATGTGGGCCCCTCACTGTCGTGGCCTCTCCCGCCGCCGGATGCGCAAGCTCAGCGGCCACGGCCCACGGGCCCAGCCGCTCCGCGGCACGCGGGATCCTCCCGGACCGGGGCACGAACCCACATCCCCTGCATCGGCAGGCGGACTCCCAACCACTGCGCCACCAGGGAGGCCCCGAACTATTGTTTCTTGATTGCTCTTCCCTTGTCTCTGCATCCCCTCTCTTCCCTGATTAGCAACTGTTTGAACCTGCCCTTTGGAGCGCAGGGTAGGTCATGAAAGCTGAAACCTATTTCCTACAAATAAGAAACAGGGGACAGAAGGCTTTTGTGCCCAGGAGCCCCACAGGGTCCTGCTTGGTTTCACATACGCCAAGAGTGAACCCTAATATAAACTATGGGCTTTAGATGATGATGCACCAATGTAGGTTAATCAGTTGAAACAAATGTACCACTTTCGTGGGTGATGTTGATAATGGGGGAGGGTATGCATATGTCAGGCGGGGGTATATGGGAAATCTCTGTACCCTCTACTCAATTTTGCTGTGAACCTAAAACTGCTCTGAAAAATAAAGTCCTTTAAAAAAAAAGAATAAGCATCCAACACCTGTTGGTCTGGGTAACTATGTAACAGCTGGACTGTTTTGACTGAATCGACCTAACACTTAAATTATTTTTTAATACACTAAATAAATACATAAACTAATTAAGAAGAAGGGAGTTCAACTCTGTGTCAATTGACTAGTTCTTGAACTAAATTGATGGGTTGCTTGAACTGTTTGACAAGCTCCTTCATGGGGGTGAGGGTGTGAGTCTGTGTTTTCGTAGAGCTCGCCTGTCAGTGCAGTCAAAACTGTGTGAGCTGTGGACACAGCTTAGGAAGTGTTCTGAGAACTGATTAAAGACAAGAGTTCTTCTAAATCCATTGGGTTCCAAGAGGGGCCATGTAAATATCAATGTTCATTTCACTTGATTATTTATTTCCTGTCTTTCCCTTTGCTGGAGGACTAGAAGTGTTTTTGCAATTTACAATACCATGTAAATTTACCAAATTACAATAGTACCATGAAAAATTAAGCACTTAGGGCTAAAACAAAAGTTGATCTATAGCAGTGGTTCTCAGAGTGCTGTCTCCAACTAGCAGTAGGGGAATCTCCCAGGAGCTTGGTAGAAATACAAATTCGATGCCTATCCCAGACCTACTAAATCAGAAACTCTGGGGGTGGGACCCAGCAATCTGTGTTGTAACAAACCATTCAAGGGACTCTGATGCACTCAAGATTGAGAACCATTGCCCTAAAGGAAAAGAAGGGACACCACCAGAAGCCTCGAATAAGCCTTTGAGTTCAGTGAGGACTCAACAGGAGACCCTAAGGACTTTCTCCCATGCTTTAATAAATTTATGATGTCTTAAAGTTCTTTTATGTGTTTTTAATTCCTTCTTTTAATCTTTGGCAATTCAAGCACTGAGTTTAGGTCAGACAGAACTGACCAAGTAGACAGTAGCAGGCTGATGAAGACACATCAACATAGAGCAATTTAATTAAAACTAGCAAAATACCTAGAATCCAACATGGTCAGTCTAGTTATGCTAGTCGGCTTTACTAATATTTAATAAATTAATTTAATAAATTAATATTAATAATTTAATAAATTTATTTAATTTAATATAAATAAATAAATTTATATAAATTTATTGACTTAATAAATTAATAAGTTAATAAATTTATTAATAAATAAATTGAACTAATCAATTTAATAAATTAATCAACAATGCAGTGAGCTGTTTACTTGGGAATTAGCTATAACAACTCAAAGCACTTAAATCCACTGAATGTAAATTATTTTTTTTCCCCAAGTGAAATAATGCCAGAGCAGCCTTACAAGATTGAGAGGGTTGTCTCCACCAAATAAAATATGCCTTCAGAAGAAAGGAATGGCATGTCCCTGTCATCCCTGTCTGGTGTCAGGGCAGGCTGTCTGAGAAGTGCTGAAAGGGAGAGTGACACAGACCTTCCCCGGAGGGTACACACGGGTGACGAGCATTTCTTCTTATGCCCTAGCATGGAAGGTTCCATCGTGCGTCTGTCCCAGATCGTGGCTCTAAAGAAGAAATACAAGGCTTACCTCTACATAGATGAAGCTCACAGTATTGGGTCCGTGGGCCCAACTGGCCGGGGTGTGATGGAGTACTTTGCAACGGACCCCAGAGATATTGATGTATTTATGGGCACATTCACCAAAAGCTTTGGCGCCTCAGGAGGTTACATAGCTGGAAGGAAGGTAAGAGACAGATCCCTTGTGTCTGTTTAAAACCTGAATGCCCTCGGAAGGTAGTCTGCGGGGTCTTCTGATTTCCCTGAGAGCTTCAGTTCAGTTCAGCACACTTGACTGATGAGGGCAGCCTTGCCACCGTGTGTTCACAGCCATGGCAGGCCCAGAAGGTCAAGGACCTCATCCTCTGATAGCGCAGAGGAGCATGTGATGAGTAATCACGTGATCATAAAAAGACAACACCGGCTGTGCACACAGGCAAAGACAGTACAAAGGAAAGGGCAGTACCTAAGAAGTCTTAGAATGAATGTCAGTCTTGTAGACAAAGGATGGGGCGGTGGGGTTTATATTTCAGAAAGAGGGAATGATGTCTAACAAGCCACAGAAGTGATGCTGCAGAACTGTAAGTCGTTTGGGTTTTGTGGCGTGAAAAACGCAAGGTGGGTGGTAGAAACAGTGAGCAGAGGTCAGGTGTTAAGGACACTGACCCTGTGCTACAAGTTGTGGGTTTTCAGAGTTTTAATCAAAATAGTAGCAAGATTGGAAATGTCTTTTTTAGAGATTTTCTCTGCAAAATAATTCTCTTCCACAATTTTGGATAAGCCATGGGTCAGATCTTGTCATCCTCTGACACCTTATCTAGGTGACTTAAGATTCTGATCTGAAGGAATCAGACTATTAAGTGTTATCCCTGTCATTCTACTGCCAATGTCACCAAGGGGGTTGCCAAAATAAAACAAATGCTTGAAAGGATTTTAAAAGAAGAGGGAAGGGGTGGAGAGAAAGAAAATGAAATATTAAAACCTGGGTTTCAGGGCTTCCCTGGTGGTGCAGTGGTTGAGAGTCCGCCTGCCGATGCAGGGGACTCGGGTTCGTGCCCCGGTCCAGGGAGATCCCACATGCTGCTGAGCGGCTGGGCCCGTGAGCCATGGACGCTGAGCCTGCGCGTCCGGAGCCTGTGCTCCGCAACGGGAGAGGCCACAACAGTGAGAGGCCCACACACCGCAAAAAAAAACACCTGGGTTTCAGGGCTCAGAGAGCCAGTTAATCTGCTCCTTTATAGGACAGTCTAATCCAAATCCTGATAGCTGTCTCCCCCAGGCCTACACCTGTCCCAGAGAGACTGTGACAGTGTAGCTGGCTCCAGCCAGGAGGGCAAAGAAGGCTCAAAAGCAGTGCATGCTGGTGGCTCGATGGCTTCTCTAAAATTCCTGATTCCTCACTCATTGTCCCCAGCAGGAGCAGGAGTTCAGACTCCTGGTAAACCAGTTAGATAAAACCAGAGAGTACGGCGAAAACAGTCTGGTTGTGGAAAGCCCATGATTTAAAACAACAGATTTTATTATGGCCACTGACCCTACCACGAGATGCGCAAATGCTTAAAACGTCCAGAGCTTTAAGTGGTCTTTACCCTTCAAGAAGCATCACTTTCTTCCGAGCTCAAAGCTTTGTTGTTCAGCGTCCTTCCACTGGTCTGTGGGAATTCGCTGGGTGATGCTAAAAACATAGGGAATGCCTAGGATCTTACAAAACTCAGCTAAATCTGGTGAGAGGTTAAACTTTCCCTTTCTCGACTGTCAAAGCAATGGGATCAGAGGGTCTCAAAGGAGGCATGCCCCCGACTCAGGCTACTCGGCTTTGTGATTACTTTAGCAGAAGTTCTGAGCTACAAAATTTTTAACCAAGCGTAACTCTGTTTCCTGAACCAAAGGCACCTGAATAAACTGAAGCGAGTGGATCCTTGAAATGTTGTCAAATTTGGTAGCTGTCATCATGTCCCCCTTAGAGCTCCTTCAAGTGATACCCGCTTTAAACAAAGGCTCCTGACGGCCCCTTTAGGACCAGCTCAGTATGGTTCTCTCACATACTCTCCAACCTAAAGTCAGGTGGACTATTTTAAAAGTGTATTTGCTCTTGTCCATGTAACTTCTATTGATTTGGGGTAGATACTGAGCAATCGTGAAAATTATTTAGAATTTACATTAATCAAGAGGAAGATAAAAGTATGTAGATCATTTTTTGCTCTTTAAAAAAACTCGTTTTTTTTCATACTTAGACCCAGAGGGCTTCATCGTTTCCCCCTTTCCCCTCTTCCCCTCCCCGCCCTCCCCTTCACCTTCCCCTCTCGCTCCCCATCCCCTTCCCCCTACTCCCTCCACAAATACTCTGCAGTCTCTGAATTTACCACTAGGTGGCAGCAAGAATTAGAGAGTGTTTGGCTGACCCATGCAGAGACCTACTGTCCTGAAACAGCAAGATGCAAAACCTAGAAAACACAGGGTAGTTTTCAAGATGTGGAGGGTGAGCAGGAGATAGGAGGTCACTTGAGAAAGTGTCTGCATGGGCCGTTCCCTGATGATTTAAAAATCAGTCAGATAAACACCTGTCTGGAATCGTTTTGGTGAGACTGTGATAAACCCAGATAAACTGTGGTTTCCTTCTAGCCTAATGAGCCCATGAGTTAATGGAACTTATGCATCTGCTCCTCTGTGCATTTAATTTGTTAAATTAAGTTAATTTTATATTATGTATAGTTTCCATTTAAATCATAGTTTTTATCTCCCTGGACTTTGAAGAATTTTCACTTTCAGTTTGTTTTAAACTATGCTTTTTAATTGATAGGACATAGAATTGGGCAAATGCTACAGATTTGTTTGAAAAACAAATCTTTCTAGTATCTGTTTAAATAATTTGAGTTCAGTTTTCAGAGTTTCATCATACATATTTTTTCTGGATATTTTAAAGTATATATCTCAATTTGGGGGAGTACTGCAAAATATCCAGCATTCTAGATACTAAATACTACAAAAGCAACAAAATTAACCATAAAAAACAAAGTGCACACACTAGGACTTTATATTTTTCTGAAATCTTAATAATTTCAAGTTCACTCTGCTCATGGGCTTCCTAGTAAATCTTGAGATTTGAAAATAATTACTTGAGTCCAAAAATCTAGAAAACTATAAAACTGTCTAGCTCTTAACTCTCTTTTTAAATGTCAAGGTCAGTGCTAGTGGCACAGGGACTATATTCCTAATAATAGTTTCTAGGAGGCTCTAGAAATCTTTATAGAGCAGGTGAAGGCAGATGTGCCACGTAAGAAAAAATATTTGGAAACACACAAAAGAAAAATTGGTTTGGTGCTAAGATACGACTACAGAGAGTAGAGATTTTTTTTGTCCTTACTTCAGCCTTCCTGTAACAAAATGTCTTACAAATTCATCTCCACTCTTGGAGCTTACTGTCTTGGCGTGACCTACTCTCCCAACCTCAGAGAAACTGCTAAAACAGTCTCTCAAGAGCCAGCAAGGTTTTACTGTTTTGCCCACTGTGAGTTCGGAGCTGCTGTAGCTGATCCATGAACAACCCACAGTGAATATTCCTCTCCTTTCAAGACCTTCAGGTGAAATGTCAGGTACTTACTTCTCTCCACCTATCAGAGCTCCATGCCATGAATGGCTTCTTGGAAGAAAGCCTGAGCTGATGGGGCTAGTTTCCTTATTTTTATGTTTTAATTTGCATTAATTCAGTTGCTGAGGAGATGGGGTCAACACTGCAGACCCCAGCTTCTAGGATCCCGGTTTTGCTCAGGCAAGGATCCTGAGTCCTCTTGCATGCCTGGGGTTGAGCACTGGCTTTCACAGCCTCCACCGGCTGACCAGAGATTTGCAAATGAATGAAGCAAAGGTGACTGATAGGTTGCAGGGCTGAGATTCTGGACAGCCAAGCTTGGCGTGAGTGTTAGCCCAGAAGCCTGGGCGCCAGACAAGGCAGAAGCCAGCTCTGCCCTGTGTGCTCAGCCCTGGCTGTATTTAAGAGCCCTTTGAAGTAAATGGGGGTCATGGAATGAACGCCAAGATGTTTACCCTAAGAGCCTTCTAACTTTCTCAGAAAAGCCACCCTTGTCCTTGAACTCCAGGCTCAGGGTTTTGCATTTACTAATGGCCTTGGAAACCTCAGTCTGAGGAGACCTCTAACCCAGCCTGAAGGAAAACACAACACGGTCTCTCCTTAAGACCAAAGCTAACTCTTAATTCATGGCTCGTGGCATCCAGTGGGCAAGTGATCGGAGGAAATCGGACAACCAGGAACCAAGGCTTCTGCTGAGGGGACTCCAAGAGTCCCACTTTCTGAACCACACAGGTAAATTGCCTCCCATCCACACACTCAGATTCTGAGAGAAATTGGACTCAGTCTGAAAGAAATAAGATTATGGGGAAGACAGTCTTACTGTTAGAAGCAAGCGATACTGTGCCAGTGAGGCATCTATTCAAACTAAGGATGCATGTGACCTTGGCTTTGTGAAATTTCTCAATTTGATAGGAAAATTGGGGGTTGGGGACATAAAGACCCCTTTAGGGATCAAAGGCAGCTTTGTTTTGTTTCTTTGATCTTTGTCAGCAATGCCCCAAGGCTACGAGAATATTGCTATACCTGTTCCTAAGAATGTAGCTTAATACCTCCCTCTATACTTCAGGGACCCTCACCATCCTTCCTTAGCCCCTAAACCCTTCTGCTTTCCATTAGACCATCAGTATTTACCAGAACCCCACTAAGTACCCACCACTATGGATTATAAGAGAGTGTATAATGAAGTATATAACTCAGTTCCCTACTCTCAAGGAGGTTCCAGTTTCTTTGGAGAAATAAATGTAATAGACAGGAAACATTTTGAGACTGATACAATTCAGTCTGTGGTTTAGAACTATAAACACTTGAGTATATTAGGAATTCTCCTCTTCCCCTCGTCCTCCAGAGGTGCAATCTCTGTGGATTAGGGAAAGCACCACAGGGGTAAGTAGCAGTGAAGGTGGTCTTCTCTGTGCTCCTTGGGCCATCCCCCACCCTGTGCCAAGCCAGCTCGTCTAGTCTGAAGAAGTAATACAGTGCAGAGCTAAGGCGGGGTGCAGGGGGCGGTAATCTCGGGACAGACTGTTTGGGTCCAAATCCTTGTTATCCAGCCACTTTTTGCACTTTTTGGTTGGATAATTTTCTGATCTGTTCCATGACTCAGTGATCCCACCAGTAAAATGGAGACAAAAATAATACCTATCTCATAGCATTATTGTGAAGCTGAGTTAATACATGCAAATGTACATGTAAAATACACGTAAAATTCTCAAAATGGAGCTTCAAGCAGCCAGTGAATATCAGCTCTGGGTCTATCAATGAACTGTCAGCTCTACTATCTTTGCAGTCATGCAATCTGCCATCAGGTCTGGGTTCTCCTTTCTTTAGAATGCCTCTCTTTTCCTTTCTTTTCACTCCTACTGTTAACCACCCAATAAGGATGGAGGAAGTGCTGGGCTGAAAATCTTTGGTTTGATGCCCAGATCTACCAACATGCAGTTATGCGACCTTACAGCATTACAAGGGAGCTGGAATAAAGACACTGTAAGAAGTTTTTACATTTTGGTCCCCTCCTCCCAAGCCATGCTCCCAGTGTTAAGAATCTCTGAGATGGCAATCCATTAACAATAACTGCCAACAGCATCAGTATTCACTACGTACCGGATGCTTCTTAAGCACTGTGTATGTATTAACTCATTGAATCCTCACAAGGACCCTAAGGTAAGTATTACCCTTATCTCATTTTTCAGAGGAAACTAAGGCACAGATAGGCTTAGTAACTTGGCCATGGTCACATATCACTAAGTGGCAGAGCCAGGATTTGAACCCAAGTGATCTAGTCTCCACAGCCTGTCTTGTAACTCTGCGGTCAGAACTCCCCTCGAGGGAACAACCCCTCATCACCTTTTCTTGGAGGCAGTAGCTTCTCCCTCTGCCCCCATTTGACTCATCCGTCCTGTGCTGATTAGGATGCCATCTTTATTACTAATTTTAGCACATGTCCATGCCTCTCCCCTCCTCTATCCAAAGCTACCCATCCTTCAAGGTCAGATCATCTCCTCAAAACAGATCTTTCCTGACCACATGAGCCCCATCATCCCATTTCCTGCATCCCACCCGCTCCCTCTTCACTGGTTTCCCCAGCAACCTGCTGGAAGGCACCAGCTCTCAGCAGAGAAAGAAAACGCCTGCTGCTGCTCACGAAGGACTGCGAAGAGCAGCTTGGCTGCGGCTACTCTGGAAAATGATCGCCTCTCTCTCCCTGACCCTCCTGCCACATCCTCCATCGTCAAAGTGAACGTCCTGGATACCATGTGGCCAGTGCCTTCAGTCAGGCCAACGTCACACACATCCTCTTCAGATACAGTGAAAACACTGTTTTTATGAGATTCACTAAACAAAATAATAGACAGAAACTTAATTTTGATTTTAATGTCAGTGGAGAATGGCTGCCAGGGACTAGGCTTTCTAATTTCCTCCTCTTCTTGGGCTCTGGCATTCAGAACATAGCCCAGAGCACATCCTTGTATGAACTTGCTGAATGGAAAGATGGAAGGAGGGAAGAGGCAGGGGATAGGGAGAGAAGGAGGGGAAGGGAAGGAAGGAAGGAAGGAAGGAAGGAAGGAAGGAAGGAAGGGAGGAAGGGAGGAAGGAAGGAAGGAAGGGAGGGAGGAAGGGAGGGAGGGAGGGAGGGAGGGAGGGAAGAAAGGAGAGAGAAAGGAAGGAAAGAAATAGTTAGAAATGGAAAGAAAAAGGATTTGAATGGAGAATTTTAAATTAAAATAACTAAAGAGAGGGAACTAAAGATGCAGACCTACTAGAGAATGGACTTGAGGACACAGGGAGGGGGAAGGGTAAGCTGGGATGAAGTGAGAGAGTGGCATGGACATATATACGCTACCAAATGTAAAATAGCTAGCTAGTGGGAAGCAGCTGAATAGCACAGGGAGATCAGCTCGGTGCTTTCTGACCACCTAGAGGGGTGGGGTAGGGAGGGTGGGAGGGAGACGCAAGAGGGAAGAGATATGGGAACATGTGTATATGTATAGCTGATTCACTTTGTTATAAAGCAGAAACTAACACACCATTATAAAGCAATTATACTCCAATAAAGATGTTAAAAAAAGAGAGAGAGAGAGAGCGGGAACCAGAGTAGAAACGATGGGGATGGAAAAGAAGAAACAAACCAACAAAAAGGAATGAAGAGTGTGAAATGAAGGAGAAAGGAAGTCGGGGAAGCAGGAGCTTGGAAGAGGGGATTTAGGATGAAGGACATATTGAAGGAAGCAGGAAGGACAGGATGGAGTTACCTGTTCCCCCTGTGGGCCAGGTAGAGGCATCATGTCACCAACCACCTGTAAGGCAGGCCACTCACTTTACTATGAACGTTTAGGAAAGTTCATAGTAACTTTAGGTACTCTCTACTTACTTACCTATTAACTTTAGTTACTAGTTCATAGGAAGATAAACTATGTACATTTAAAATGCTTCTGTAACAACCCATGGTTGGGAGCAAACACGACACCCATAACCCGAGGGAGAAAAGTGACAGGCAGGCACAGTCCCAGGCGCAGAGGTGGGAGTGGATGTGGCCGGTGAAGGGGAGTTAGGATGAGATGGGCCTGCTCAAAGCAGAAATCTCCCCAGTTCATCTTCCAGGGAATGATCAGAGCAGATCCTAAGTGGGATCCTAAGCTGTCTCGTTATCCTGGAAGAGAAGGTGGCTGATGCTTTACAGACCCCACTGCTAATGCAGTGGGGCCCACTAGCTTTTCTGCAGGACAGCCCCGAGGGTCCTGGGCTATGAGTCAGGACAGGTGGGCCAATGGATGGTCTGCCTGGCCAGGGCTGAGTGCCTCCAGGTACCAGCTCTGAGTCCCCCACCATTGCTGTAGAATGAGGGGATGGGAGATTCTTCAGGCTTTCAGTATGCTTACCTGGGACCACAGGTTTGGCCTCAGGGGTCAGACATGCAGGTGGAGAATCATTACTACCACTGTACGGGCCAGCATCCTGCAGTGGGTCAGCGCTCCAAACAGGGTTACACAAAAATCCCAACAGTTGTCTCCTGCTCAAGGCACAACTAGAGTTTATCTGGTCCTCACCTCCACACTGGTTTAATTTCTCTCCTCTCCCTTCTGCTACTCCCTTCCCCTGAAAGTTTTCTTTTTATCTTTGTCTGTCTTCTTTCTTCAAGACAATCCTACTTCCTCACTGGAGCCTCCCTTATCGACTCCCGCTGGTAATATCCCCTCTCCTTCCTCGGCCATCTGGTAGCCCCGCTGCATGAACTAGTCTGCATGTCTTGTAATTTTTCCTGCCATTACTCCTCCATGGGCACAAGCTAATGTAATATGCTCAAGGGCAAAAAACACATCCCGGATTTTTCTTTGGACTCTCCTGAATACTAAACCAGTACTTGTGTGGGCTAGGTACCCAAACAAATGTCTAGGAAACCACTTTTCCTTTACACATCTGGTTTTGTCTTACAGAACTCAACTCCAAATTTGCAGCAACCCATTTTTGTATACCTTCTAGGTTGTTTAGGGAGAGACTAAGAAGAAGGGATAGAAAAAATAAAGAGTTTGGTGATGCCCATTGAAAATCAGACCACACTCGAGAATCAAATGTCTTGTGCTATGATGGGTGGAGATGGGGCCACTAACACTGAGATTTATTTGCCTTCTTTTTGGATTTCCCTCCTGTATTAAAGGACCTTGTGGATTATTTACGGGCTCACTCACATAGCGCTGCTTATGCCACCTCCATGAGCCCCCCGATAGCAGAGCAAGTCATCAGAGCAATGAAATTCATCATGGGACTAGATGGGACCATGCAAGGTAAGAGGACATCTCCCGTGAATTCCTTTCCTAGACCTCTCCCTGTCTCCCTTCTGCCCCATCAACCTCCCCCCTTTTCAAATATACATTTCTGTCTTTTTTTTTTCTTTTTTTGGCCGCATCGCGTGCCATGTGGGATCTTAGTTCCCGGACCAGGGATTGAACCCACTCCCCCTGCAGTGGAAGTGCAGAGTCTTAACCACTGGATCTCCAGGGAACTCCCTATCCACCTTTATCTTAACCAATTTGTAAATCAAGCCATATGCACATCAATAGTACATTTTGCTCTTGGCACACAAAAAAAGCAGAGGATGCTCTTTTAAAGCAATGAAAGCTTTCTAATTCTAATTGCTCTTAATGTGATCAGCAAATGTGGATAATTTTGTTTATGAAGCCAAACTTGGTGTGTGTTTGCCTGTGCTTTCTTGGAACTGTCACTTGTGTTTCCCTGGGAACAAACTAGTCAATTTAATATTCGTTTTTTTCATCCACCCACCCATCTATCTCATCATTCATTCATTCATTCATTCATTCATTTATTACCAGCCAGGAGCTGGGGAGAAGAAAGTCACCACTGCCCATTTAAGAATATACGGACAAAACACTCACGACGATAACTTACCAGCCATTTCTTGGATGTTGGCTCACCACAGCCAAGGTGTGCTACTTTGCTCAACTCAAATGAACTTAACCTTTTTTTTGAAAAATGGTTTCATCAAAGGCTCTCGGAACTCTCCATCTTTCATATACAGTTTATAGAGCTTCTGCTATTTATCACAATGGGGGACAGTGATGGCTAGGGCAGTTCTTGCTGTCAGGCAGTCTAGTGAGTGTGTTTGTAAAAGCAGCAAATTACCCTGGCCTCAGACCTGCTCACTGGACTATACAATCCGTGTGCCCTGACCCACCTCTCAGCTTATGTGAAACCCTAAACTGTCCAGTGCAATGTTCCAAGCCTACTATTTCAGTAGAAATATGGAGAGATCCATCATTTTTCAATTTATTAAAAGAGCAGAATACTTTATTCACATACACGTTTTACCCAGAAGCCTACTATATATAAAACAGAGATTAAAACAGGGCTGGTGCGGATGATGTTGTGTCTCTACGTACCTCCAAACCAATGGTCCCTGAAGCCCTTCCACTGAGCCCCCGTGCTCCTCGGTCCCTGGGTTGAAAAGGATAGACTTTTCTTTTTCACTAAAGCAAGAAAATGGCTTGGAGGGTGACTTTGTTCCTCTATGTAAAATGCAATGACTGACTGACCTCTCAGGTCATTTCCAGCCATGTCTTTTGGGTTTTATGATTCTGTGTCTTATTGAATAGTCCGTGTGAAAAAGAAATTCGTCGCAAAACACCGAGCTGATCTCCCTGTGCTATGCGGCTGCTTCCCACTAGCTAACTATTTTACATTTGGTACTGTATATATGTCGATGCTACTCTCACTTCGCCTCAACTTCCCCCTCCCCTTCCCCGTGTCCTTAAGTCCATTCTCTATGTCTACATCTTTATTCCTGCTCTGCCACTAGGTTCATCAGTACCATTTTTTTTTTTTTTTTTTTTTTTTTTAGATTCCATATATATCCATTAGCATGTGGTATTTGTTTTTCTCTTTTGCTTTGCTACGACCTAGAGGGGTGGGAGGGCGGCTCAAGAGGGAGGGAATATGGGGATATATGTATGCATATGGCTGATTCACTTTTGTACAACAGAAGCTAACACAGTATTGTGAAGCAATTATACTCCAATAAAGATCTATTAAAAAAAAAAAAAGGAAATGCGAATCCAGTCCATCCATGGTGCAATGCTTTAAGGGCATAAACCAAAAGCAGCTGCCTGGACTTGACTCCTGGGATACTACTTAACTTGCTGTGTGGTCTTAGCCAAGTGATTTCACTGATCTGCTCAACCCTGAGCAAGTTACCTGTCTGTGCTTCAGTTCTTCCAGCTGTAAAATAAGGAAAGGGATATTGATGAACTAAGGTTTTTGTGAGAATTAGGTAAAATAAGACATATAAAATGCTTCATTGTGATTGAAAACAATTCCATCTATAGTAAGCATTGTATAATTGCTTGCTACATTACTTGGTATTATTCCTGAGGTGTTCAAGAAGTATTTGGACTATGTCTTGGAGAAGCTGTAGGAAGGATTCTTGTGATGCAGGTGAGGTAAAACTAGATTTCCTTCAAGGTCCTGGATTAGTCAGGATAAGCTAAATTATGCCAGTGTAACAAATAAACCTTGAGAATCTCAGTGACTTAACTGAATCAAGGTTTATTTCTTGCTCGCAGATCTAATACCAGATCTAATACAAGTCGGACATCTCCCTGCACATTTCATCTCCGTGGGAAGTGACTCAGGCTTCTGCGAGCTTGAGGCTTGGCCATCTCAGCACCTGGCCTCCACGGTCTCCATGGTAGAGAGAAAGAACATCAGCCTGGAAGTGACACATCACCTTGCTTACCATGCATTGGCCAAAATTAGTCACATGGCCCACCTGAATTTGGGGAAATGTTGGTGGTAAACTAAGAGATATGGATATAGATATGAATAAGCAGATATCTTTAAACCTTCTAAAGCTGAAACTCGAAATAGACCTGTCTCCATTCCCACGTGAGCTGTCCAGTTGTGTGAAAAAACTGGTCCGGAACCACTGGAACTCTCTCAAAGTCATCTTAATGATCTTCTTAACTAAGTGCATTTCTTAATGGAAAACAATTATTTGAGACTAAAGCTAAAATGCCAGTTAAATGAATTGTCCTATGATGACCAGAATTATCCATTGGTCATATTTTCAAGATGAATAACTAGAAAAAAGTTACCCTGAAAATCAGCCTATGTCTTAATAAAGATCACTAATTTCTTAAGCCCTGTAGTGTATATATTATCAGCGTCCGTTGATTAACATGTCCCCAACTTGACAATCTTTTCCTTCCCACCTCTGGATGGCTTTACCGCTTCATCACAGACAGAACTCTGTTTATCTGACCAAAAAGATCTGCAGAAAAGTTACATTTAAAGACATGATCATAAGAACTTTGATAGCTATCTATCGTCAGTTTTTCTTCCTCTGAGGGGAGAGATAGTTCCCTTGGTTCTCTCTCTTACCTGGTCATTATTTTTAACCTCCCAGTTAAAGGGTCTCACTTCACTCTTCTTGCCATCTTAAGAGAAAAAAGAAAGAAATGAGAGAAGGGTACATGTTCAGTCTGTGTTCTCAGAGTCAAGTTAAGGGGAATCAGGGAGAAAGATCGGACAGTTTCTTTTCAAAGGAACTAACAAAAGAAAGTGATAAAAAAGAAAACTGACTGAATCATCAGCCAAGTTTCAGATGGTTCAGCCTGACATGGCTTTTGAAGAATTCAAAAGCACACAGTGAATCATCACGCTGGCCTCATTGACAACAATGCCTGCTTTAAATAAGATAAACAAGTCTGGTTGGGAACGTTGCAGTAACTCACCCCTTTCTGCAAAGATAGACCAACTCTCAGGGTAAAGTTGCCTAAAGTTCAAAGGGCTGCACTTCATGGAGCCAGAGCTGCCTTACGGGATCTGAGAAAGCACCCTGCTCCGAGCCTTGATCTCCGGCTGCTCCCCTGCCGCTGTGATTGGAGCCTTTCAAGGCTTTGTTTTGGGTTGAGTTTGGGGAGCGGTTGGCCAGATCTGTTGCTTGATGAATGTCTTCACTTTAATCTGCAAGGCAAAGCCATACGCTTCAAAGAAAGGCAGACTACAGGAATAAGGTCAGTGTTCTTTGAAGCCAAGGTTCAAAGATGAAATAGCAGTCCCAGTGAAATGACAATGTTTATGAACAAACAGCCACCTTGACTCTGCAGCCAGGCTGCTCGTGGAGTTAATGCACCACAAGCTGGGGGGCTGCAAGCCACCCAGGCCTTCCACAGGCACCGAGGCCCTTCTCGTCTCCTGGCCTGTCAGTTTGTGCAGCATAATGAACCCAAAGTGGAGATTTGGTTTCTCCATCCTAATGGATGTTGGGTGGTCCCCCCAGCCAAACCAATGCTGTAAGCCCTTCAAGGGCAAGAGCTGTGTCATGAATTAATTTGGTGTCCCTCTGAGTGCCAAGCCCAGTGCTCAGCTTAATAAATATGCCATGACTCAATTTCCATCTTGCAGACCCACTCGATTCCAGGTCAGCGTTTATGCTAAACAAGGAGCCTTGAAAGGCTCCAAGATGGAGGGAATGTGTATCTCATAGGACTGGGAGCTGGGAGTCAGTCCAATTGTGGCAGCTGAAGGGATTCCACAGTGATGGGGATACCTCAGTGATGAACACCACTTTTGAAGAGGTCCAGAAAGATGGCAGCTCTGTCATTTTCTTCATCAAGACATGGCCCAGGCAGGAGGGTGAGGCCCAAGCGACAACAACCACTCCCCTAAAGAAAGCATCGTCAACAATTGTGTTATTATTTATTTAAATCTTTTATGCATATTTTTCAATTAATCAGTCAACATTCTGTTTGAATCCCCAGTTTGGGCTCTCTGTCCCCCAACTCTGGGTAACCTTTTACTTCTCAGAGGAAATAGAGGTTGTATCGCGTGGAGGGGTTAGGGTGCATGCTTTGCAGCCAGACTGCATGGGCCCCGGTCCTTGACCCACCACTTGCTCCATGAAAGGCAAGTTGCTTACCCTCTGTTACCTTCAGTTCCTCCATTGTAAACTGGGGTTGTAGGGAGGATTAAGTGATGTAATGTAGATAATGAACTTAGCGTGATGCTTGATGCATAGTAAGCACCCAATAAAGGTGAAAAAATACTATTATTTTTAACTCATCTGCTTTCTCCCTTTCCTTCTCTAATTTTTCCAATAGTTTTTATGCACCCTGGAATCTTCCTGTCTCTCAGGCCTTACACCTACTCCATCAGCAAATCCTGCAGCACTTCCTTTGACATATCCCAGGAATCAGGTCCCTTCTCACCCTCTCCACCATCGCCTGCATCACCTCTCACCTGGATCACTGGAATGATCTCCACTCCCCACTCTTGCCATTTTATGACTTGTTTTCCACACAGAAGCCAAAATTATCTTTTAAAAAAATGTAACCCGGACCATATCACCCCTTCACTCAGAACTTTTCATTGTTTTCCATCTTTCCCAGTGTAAAGTCCAGACTTTGGCCTTCCGGGCTTCTCCTGATGTGGTCTCTTCCATATTTCCCACCACTCTTTC
>NW_006775780.1:1403328-1410009 GCF_000442215.2 Lipotes vexillifer | reverse complement strand
TTTCCCTTGCTTTGTCCACTCCAAGTAGCTGGCATACTTGTTTTTCCTAGAACGCAGGGAACAGCTCCCACAAAGGGTCTTTGCACTTGCTGGCCTTTCTAGAACATCATGTCCAGCCAACACATGCATAGCCCACTCCTTCACTTTCCTCACATCTTTGCTCAAAATCAGCCTTATGAGAGAAGCAGCTACATCCTTAATTGCACACCCCTTCTTGTCTCTCTGACTCTCCTCACCTTGCTTCAGTCTTAGGAGCATTTATGAGCACCTGACAAATCATACACGTATCTGCTTATTTTCTGGTTTCCCACTAGGTGTAAACTCCAGGAGAACAAGCATTTTGTCTGTCTTGTTCCTGACACCGAGAACAGTGCCTGGCAATGACAAGTTCTCAATAAATATTTGTTGATCTTTCCCTCTTATCTCAGCAAATAAACGACCCTTATCTCTTCCACATCTCTGTGCTTGATTCTCTCCCTTCCCACCTTCTAAAGGCGCCGGCCCCTTTTCTCAACCAGGAACCTGTTCATCTCCTTCATCGTAAAAAGCCTCCCCTCACCCCTTCTGTTTCAATAGCTGTCAAGTCGCACACCTTCCATTGCTGCAAATCTTCTCAGAAGAATGGCCGACTGCCTGCCCCACTACTGCTCCCTCTCGGCCATCAACCCTCATCCTCTGCCCATCTCCATGGACTCTGTTCCCTCAGAGGCCGCCGCTGCCCCCCGACCCTGTTAGTCATTCTCCAGCTGAACTTGACTGACCTTTCCGCCTCATCCTCTCTCCTTGAGAACAGTCTTCCCTTAGTTGTGGAAGACGCTGTTCTTTCCTGGTTCTCTTTTATTTACTTGTCTGTTCTTCCTCCCCTTCTCTGCTAGTTCTTCCCCGTTTGCATTTGCCAGAATTCCATCCTCTGCTCTCTTTACATTCCCCTCTGCACATGTATGCCCCCCGTTTTCTTTTCTGTGATGTAGAAACGTGCTTCTCAGACTTGAGCCTGTATCAGTGTCTCATGAAAAGGTGATGAAAACTTCTCCACTTCAGAACAGACGATAGATCACTCCATTGGCTAAGGCATTCTTTATCTGACCAAAATGGCTCTAGGAAAAAGAATCTCTGTGATTTCATCAACTTTTCCTACTGTTACTTCCGTGCTAGGCTGATGGGATAATCACCAACGCTGTGAGTCACAAAACCGTTTTTTGCTATCATATACATGGAAATATTTGATTTGTTTATAATTGAGTGGTCAGTAGTGTTTCCCTAGAGAGGAAAACAGTGGAAATTTACTTACAATTGAAAATAAATACAGAGTTCCAATTCCTAACATATAATATCCAACTTCAGTAGAATACACCTTCATCGTTGCTAATAAAATCTCCTATGCTTAAACAATAAAGTTAAGAAAAATAGAATTTTCTATTTTTCTTCAAAGTCACACTTGTCCCTCTTTGCCTGTAAACAGAAGGAGTTTCTGGGTGGCAGGGTGGGGGACGTGTCTGGATGTTGTATAGGTAGAGAAAAACTAAAGGTAAAATCAAGCTGGAATAATGAATTGTATTCTTCCTGGAAATAAAGGAATTAGCTATACAGGATCCTCAAAAAATATAGGAGTTTGACAGGATGGAGTGCAATAGGCTGTTTTTCCTTTATAATTTAATATATTTTCTGAATATAGTATTCTGGGATTATTGCTACAAAAAGATGACACAAATAGTATTACCATCATCCTTCCTCAATCCTATTAGATATTATCCAAATCATTTCCTCAATTCTCCACTTTCAATATTTCAATATGGAGACAGGCTTTGGTGAACTGTGGCAGGAAGGCCGATAAGAGAAGGATGGGGAAACTGACTCAAAAATTAGAGCTAAGTACCCCAGCCATTGTGCCAGTACAGGAATTTTGCCTCAAGCTGAGCTTCCTTTGCCCTTTAGAAAATCAGAATTGGGATGAGCCCAAGATCTGAGGAGGAAGTATTAAATAGACATGCTCCCCAACAGAGGGCCTCCTCGCACTAACTTCGTGAGTTTTTTTTTTTTAATCTCTTGCATGACTTGAGAGGTATTCAAAACATTCCATCTGTGAAGAAGCTGTTACTTTGGCCGTAGAATTCTGCTTGCACATCTCATGCTGCCTTTGGCGAGACCGAGGAGTGAAGACCCTCAGCTAATGGGATCGTTCTTTTTTCTTCTGAGTATCGGCCTCTGGGGTAGCGAAGGCTCTCCATTCCTGAACTGCGGAGGTGATGTCTTTTAAATGTGCATTCGGTTATATTACGGTGTCACTACTTTATGGTGACATTGCCCATTCTAAAATTAAAACCGAGTATTCTGTCCCTTCACTGCAAAATCCCTGGTCCTAGTCCCTGAGAATATCTGAGGGGTTAAAGATCACTGTGGTTTCTGTGCAAAAAGGAACAGCAGTGGAAAGGGGGGGATGCGTTCTGTCAGTGGATGAAATTCAGATCATGTTCAAAAACACAGATAAGTCAAAATCAAAGAAAACAATTGGAGTCCTCTGATTTCCAGCACCTTCCACCTCCCCTCATTTTTCACATCTTGACCACCACCCAGACCTTCTTTGTTCCCAACCCTGGACACAGATGCCCTTGTATTTTCTGCTACTCCAGCTCACCTCTCAGAACAGGCTCAGACCCAAACTTGGAGACGAGGTGAAATCTGGACTCAGGACAGCTTGGAATGGAGGTTCATGCTGGAGTGACCCTTCTAGCACCTGCCACCAACCCAGAGAGACCATCCCTAACCACCCTTTCTAAAATATCCCCCCCTCCCTTGTGGGTGACTCTATCTCCTCCCTTATTCTGCACCATTTTCCTTCATAGCACTTACCACCACCTGGAATTATGTACTTGTTTCCTTGGTTATTTTCTGTCTCCCCAGGAGAATACAAGTGACATGAGGGCAGGGACACTGTTTCCAACTTCAAACAGTATATGTTGGCTGCATGAGTGATCCCATTCAGTGTAAGGTTTGGCCATATCCCAGCAACTATTAATAAGGCATTGGTACCACCACTTGGTATTCCCTCTATCTAGAAGATTCTCATCTCTCCCCACAAACCCACTACACCCATTCTTTATCTCCTGAATCTCTGTTCAGCCTTCTAAGTCCTCTCACAGTGGCCACAGTCAAGAAATAATCCTTCCTTCCTCTGTCTCATGAAATCTTTGGCTCTTACGTTAGTCACACATACCCTAATCCAGTCCTCCAAATGGGTAGTGATTAATTAATTAATTGTGCCTTAAGCATCAGATATGTGAATAAATGAAAACTGAATGACCGAATTTGGGGCTAAGCAGATTTCCTGGACAAGGCTTGAATTCTAATCACTCTCTATAAACAACTACAATATCATTTCTTTAGAGGTTACTTACGGAATTATTTTGGTTCAAATACTGGAGTTATAATCACTTCCTTGGTAGATATATGCATAAGCCAAAATGTAGAGTTCCTTTCCTATTCTTCTGAGAAATGAATGGTTTTACATTATTACATATGCTAAGGCTTTGTCTAGACGCCATCCAATACAGAGGTGAGTAAGCCAGATAATTCAAGCCATTACTACCAAATAGCAGAAGCAAAAATGGAGTTTTTCCTTTAATTGTCCAAGCAGTTAGCTGAATCCCTCACTTAAGGTTTCCTAGGGAGACACCATCCAAATCTCATAAATGCATTTGACTCACACAGAAGTCAGCAAAGACTGGGCACCAGCTAATCCTCTCTGTCCGAGTTGAAGTGCCTTTCCAAAACAGAGGCGGGCAGGTATTCTTAAGCATCCAAAATGGCATTTTCCACTGAGTATGTTGGAGGGACCTCCTCCCCTCCTCTTTTCCATCTTCATGATGATTTGCACTTAGGGTCTTTTTCAATCAAGAGACTTCATGTTTTCATGACATTATCTGGTGACTAGTAATGAGAGGTTGAAAAAATAAAATTAACACTGAAAAATTAGAGTTTCCCTTTACCAGGGCACCATTTAGCCAATGAAAAGTAAAAGGGCATTAGGATTTTGAATCCTTGAAAATTTTTCCTGGTATCTTTCTTACAAGGTCAGTATTAGTTAAGGTTAATTAGTTGTTGTAACAAACTCCAACATATAACACAATAGACATTTTTCTTGTTGCTCATATAGAGCCCAAAATGGGTGTAAACACAGCCTCTTTTCCATCTTGTGGCTCCTCCAACTTATGGCTTCCAAGGTTGCCATCAAAGGGGATCGTGTGCGAGAAGTTTTCAGGGGCCATAACTGGAATGGTATGTTTCGTTTCTGCCTACATCCTATTGCTGGGACTCAGTTACAGGAACTTGCATAACCACAAAGCATCCTGGGAAATGAAGTTAACCGCCTGCCTAGGAGGGGGAAATGGGATTGGTGAATAGCCAGTCAGTCTTTGCCACAGGACTTAACCTTGGCCCAGGACATTCTTTCCCCAGTCTTTCTGATGGACATGTACTGTGGGAAGACATTGTATATTTTAGACAGTTTCCCAATCTTTCTCTATTGACTTAAAAAATAAACTCTTGACCTGGAGTGGAATAAAAGTAGCTCAAGGAAAAAGAAAAACAAAGTCCAAAAGGCTGAAGACAAATCTCTTCCTTTTATAGGGACTCTCGGGGCTTCTAGTCTGGCTTTTACATAACCACTTCGGCTTCTTTCTCGTAGAACACAGTCCCAGGCCATGGCAGGTATTGAGATCATTATCATTATGATGGTACTCAAATCCCCAGTGCTGTGTACTTTTTGGAGGCAGAAAATGGACCCTGGGCATAATGCTTCCCCCGAGGAAGCTAAAAAGACATGAAATTGGAACAGCTCTGGAAGTCAGGCCAGAACAGGAGAGAATGTATATTTTGGAAGTAGAACACACTCTCAGAAAACCAGGCCATTTTTCTGAAAGAGACGATGTGATGAGACAGAACATTATAAATTGCATCATTATCAGGAAATTATAAATTGCAATTGAAAACATACAATTTAAACACATGGACATTTCGGTTAATTATCTGAATCAGATGGGTTTATTTTGAGTCACCCCAACTCTCTTATTCAGCCACACTTTGGTTCTTTGGAGACCATGGACTAAAAGGAGGCTAGAGAGGCTTTAAAAAGTATCAAACTTCTGATGTTCATCTCATCAGCACCCAGCATGTGACTAATCAAGGTAAACTAGTCACAAGGGAAAACTGAATTCTAAGCACAGGTAGAAAAATAAAACTAGCATCTTCATATCGAGATTGAATTTATATGAAAATATGATTCTACTCAACATTGCCTTAAGTATTCCATCTACTTTAGGAAGCACTAAAAGCTGTGTGCCTCTGTTATGTACATGCGGGCAAATGCACTCCACATAATTCATTCTGTACCATATCTGGGATTTTATAAAAATGTTTTCCAAAGGCTTCAATTTCTGTTTTGTATTCAGTTCTCAGGAGAAGGAATTGAATAAAATGGCAAGGTCTTTCAAATAACTTCATTAATTTATGAACCTCAATCATTTTTCTTTTCTTTACCCTCTGGAGAGGAAACTGAAGATAAAAGAAAAAAGAGTGAGACTTAAAATATAATGCATTTGCACTGGAAAATACAACCATGCCTCATTTTTAAATTATTTTGTCTGGATTATTTCATTCATCCTGATCATTTGTGAAATTTTATCATGAGATTGGCAGGTGAGGTACTGACCCTGCTTCTAACCCAACGTGGACTTGGAGAAAGTGGCCCCCGCGCCTTCCAGCTGTGACCTTGGACCTTTGCTCTGGTCCCTGGAACAGGGCACACATATTTTTACACTTGAGTTTGATAGGTTTAAAAAATGGGAGTGACTAACTGGGAAGATTTAATGCTTTGAAGGGGGAAGGAAAGGAGTACACTGGGTGACAGCAATTCACTCTCCAGAGTGGAATTTTCTCACTTTCCTACTGTTTATATTTGACACGAGATCCATTCACAAACATCTCTCGTAAGATGTTGCTTCTCTGCAGGGCAAGCTCTTTGGGGGCTGCAAACTACACTTATCCATCCAAACTATCAAGCTTATCTCGTGGCTGTTCTTACTGACTTACTCTTCACCCAGAATCTCTGCGAGGAAGAGACAGTGAGAACCAGAAAGGACTGTGATTAGGGAGATGATACTGTGATAATTAGACACGGAGTTTTTAAACGTCATCTCAGCATCTACCTTGGCATAGAGTTCAGCGAATACAAAATTGACTTCCTCCGAGTTCTTTTCTCCCCCTAAACCCAGCCACACATCATTGGTTCTGTCCCTCTGAAGTCCCTCCATGAATGCAGAGGAGCCCATAGAGAATCCCACCCATAATGGGCCATCTGAGGCCCCTGGCATCCAAGGCCCATGGCATTGTTGAGGGAGGACCCAGCCGCTGCTTCCTAAATATATTTGCCACTTGGTTACCAGCTGGAGATGCAAAGAGAGGCAGAGAAAGAGACAGAAGGCACGGAGGGCTGCGTTTTCTAAATGGTTTCAAGCCACTGGCCTTTCAACAACAGCTAACGCAGAACAGATGGCTGTGCTACGCTCGGCTGGCTTTCAACTGAGGGGCTGCCTCTGCCCATGATTAATCACCTGTGCTGGGGGGTAAGAAAGTTCTACCTGGTTTTTGTTCGGGGGGGGGGGGACCCACGGTGGGGGGCAGCAA
>NW_006775780.1:1399021-1403307 GCF_000442215.2 Lipotes vexillifer | reverse complement strand
GTTGGGGGGGGGGGGGACCTAAGGTTGGGGTCAGCAAGCAAAGTGACAGGTGTTGCCTCTCTGGCCTATTGCTGCTCACGTGCTTGTAGGACCACGCTGCGGGGAAGGGGGTGGGCATCCAATAAACACAGAATTAGCCAACCTGTGGAGCCCCAGCTAGGAGGGAACGTTTGTCTGGTTGTGCAGAAATGGCTTGAAAAACGTGCCACAACATTCTGTCCCTTCATTTACTTCGCCTTAAGAGTTAGCCAAGCGTAGAATTTTATGGCAGTTCAGTAAATTCTGCACTTGCTTTGAGGCCTTAAAAGATTTCCCCAGCAAGAGTGTAAAGAGAATCTGTTTGTCTTTTAGATGGCACTGGGGCAAAAGGATAACATGGCCACTTCCTTCCTCCCGTCCTGCAAACAAGATATCCTTTTACACCATGAGTCCTACAGAAGTTACCTCTTCACTCTTGCTTCCTCTGTGTGGACGGAGTCTGAGACGGGGGAGTTGTGATGTAGCCCACATGGGATTCTCTGCTGGTTCAGTCCAACTGGAGAAGAACGTGATTCCAGCTGCAGGATCTTTGAGGGTGAAGGGGAGTTACTGTTCCACATTGATCTTTGTTTTCTCCATCACGGGTTCATTTTCAGCTCAGCAGCAAAAACCCCAAAAGCGGGGGAGTGCCATACCCCAGCCCAACTCTTGTCTGGAGAAGTCTGGGCAGAAAAGCAGGTCAGCCACAGCCAGGGAGGATTAAGCAGGTGGATTTGTGGCTGGAAAAGGCCAGCGTGTGCTCTAGGCTAGACAGAATGTATTAGTTCTCTATTGCTACGTCACAGATGACGACAAACTTCGGGCTTCAAATGACATCCGTTTATTATCTCACAGTCTCCTGGGGTCGGGAGTCTGGGAAGTTTCTTCTCTGCTCAGGCCCTGGCAAGGCAGAAATCAAGGTGTCAGCAGTTTTTTCTGCAGTTCACACTCCTCTCCCAGGCTCACATGTGGTGGTGGCAGAACTCAGTTTCTGGGGGTTGCAGGACTGAAGTCCCTGTTTGCTTGTCAGCTGCCAGCTGGGGCCCCTCTCAGCCCCTGGAGACTTGAATTTCTTACCATGTGACCCCCCTCCATCTTCAAAGCCAGCAGTGGAGAATCTCTTCCTTCAGAAAGAGCCCAGTCCTTTCTAAGAGCTCACGTGATTACGGCTTAAGTACTGGTTAATGTCGCTAAAATGTATTTTGTTTTTGTAAATTAGGACTTTATGTAGTTAGATTTCCAGTGGTCATATGCTTCAACGTGAACACTGAGAATGAACATTATTCTGGTGAATATTTAATTCTGGGGGTTAAGGAAATATCAAAAGGCATGTCCTAGGCACCAAAACAAAAAAGCAAAAGAAACTGAGGAGGGTACAGGAACAACCAGATTGGCTGTAGACACCACAGGTCACTTCCATTGATCACAGAGGCCCAGCCTTAGAGGGCAAATCCAAGCAAGTCGGTGCAGTCTTTGGTGACGACTGGAAATGAATAGTTTTCAATATTTTTTTGAACCACAGAATTTTTTTTTTCAAATGAAATGTACGTGGAAGTCCATTTTATACAAATTTTTAAAATTTTAACAACACTCTTATAGGACTTATTGTGTGCCAGACACTGTCCAAAGTGCTTAAAATCAAATCCTCATAACAGTATGAAATGGGCATCCTTCTCATTATTATTGTCATTGTCATTATTCACATTTTACAGGTGAAGAACCTGAGCTGCAGAAAGATGAAATGCCTTTTGCCCAAGATGGCAGAGAGGATTTTGAACCCAGGAAAATTAGGCTCACGGTCCTTGAGCACTTGGCAGAGATGCTGTTATCATGGAGACAGCTTGGAGGGTGGAGTGGTCCGATCTTCTAGCCGCTGAGCCCCTACCTCAGTTTTTCCCTGCACGCCCTCCCTGAGGCTTCCTCAGTGCACACCCCACCCAGCAGACACTTTGAAAACCAGAGGTTTGAATCATGCACACGCTGCCTCGATGGGGCTTCCTAGAGGCTACTTTCGTTTGCACTATTTCTCAGAGCGCTTTCAGGGGACCCCCATTAACCCAATTCCTCAGCCAGGACCTCTCCTTTGCCTTCTTGCCACAATCTTTGCTGAACCACATCTCACCCACTTCTGCTGCCACTCTGGCCTCCTTACATGTCTGGCCACCTCTGGTTTTCCCCTTATCCTACTCTAAGTACTATACACTATGACTTCCTCTTCCTAAACCCCCTCAGAACATGGCATATCCTGTTCGTGATGCTGCCCTGGCTCCCTAGTGCCCACCACCTCTTAGGTTGGCATCTGCAGCCCTCTGGGTCTGATTCCACTGATCTTTCTCATGACTGTAAACCAAACGTTCTAGGCAAGTGAGCTAACCATCCCTCCTGGCGCACAAGGTGTTCACTTACTACCTCTAGGTCTTTGCTCCAAACTCCCAGAGCATTTCTTCCACAGGGCGTTCAATTTTCTACCGTCTGTGATTATTACATACTTTTTCTAGGCTATAAGCTCCTTGGAAATAATAGACATATTCATCTTTTAATTCTCCCCTGAACACAACAGCCACTCACACGGAAAAGTACGAGATAACATTCTCCCCAAAGTCCTGGGAAATAGATTGTTATCATCCCCATTTAACAGATCAGTAAATTAAGGCTCAGATACTAGTGACTTCCTCATCTCCATAGAAAAAAGAAAAGGGCAGATGGGAGCTGACACACGGACCTGTTGATGGAGGGGAAAAATGCAAAAATACTTGGAGACAAATTGCTCTCTGGAGGCTTCAGTTAGAATCAGCCTTATTATCTTCATCGAATCAACAACCACAACAGTTTATGACTACGAGTGATGGTTCAGAACTGGGGTGCACACCGCAGTTACCCAGGGGTAGGTTTTGTAAAAGGTCCACACCAGTCCTTCTAGGGCAGAATCTCTGCAAAAGAGGCTTACCTGTGAGTATTCCAGAAAAAAAATTATTCCCTGAAGACTCTGGTGTGTTCCCCTGTTTAAGAACCACCAATTCACAGGGCTCCCAAAGGCCCCAGCCTCCCAAATTACCCCATGTGATGTGTAAAACTCCATCATTAGAGACTTGCTAAGATACTGCTCTCTACTTAAATGCAAGTTAACGTTAAATCTTATCACTCATTCTGTAAGGATTCAAGCAGCACTACTATGTAACAGGCCGGCTGACTCTGTCTATATCGGTCTTATGGCTCTTCTCACGTGCATATTCTCTGATATCTGCTCTCTCTACTGTTAGCTTATTTCTTGTCAAATAGCCCCAGAATTTTTTCATCTTCTTCTCCATCTTAGCAGCTGGCTCTTGTACATAGTGAGTGCTTTTCATTTGTGAAATGTATGAATCCACGAATCATGGGACTCACACCTCATCAGGAATGAGTTTACGAGCTTCTTTCAAGGAGCAGACTTTGATAGACTCTTAGGCACCGCCAATTTCCATCCAGGTCAGCTGTGCAATGCATGAACAGTCTCCCAGCCTTGGTTTCCTCATCTGTGAAGTGGGCCCAAAAGAACAGCTCCCGGCTCATAGTAGGTGCACAAGACATGTCCATTGTCACCTCTCCTTGTGGATTAAGCCCCTGACGGTGTATCTGAGCAGTGGGTGGGGAGGTTGAAACAGGGGCATGAAATCCTGTCGTGTAGACAGCCGTCCACCCTGATGTCCGGCCTGCCCACTCTGCTTCTGTGTGCATTCCACAGGGGCAGGACTGAGCACCCTGGACCGTCCTTGGCACACGAGTGTGTGACTATAAAGCATGCCGTAACCTTGGAATCCAGACATCAAAAGGGAGAGCTTCAGTGCCTGATAAAAATACGTGTTCCTCTCAGCAAACCACTCCAAACGCTGTCTTCTCCATCCCACTGGGAAGCTTGTCACTGCTAATGTGATTCTTATGATTCTCGCTGCTCGGTAGCCTCTTGATCTTTCCTGAGATCTCTCTGCCCCGAGTGTGTAGGAAACAAAATGTCCTGTCTGCTGTCCAGAGCTTAAAATAACAGATGCTGGGTTCCTGCTGCCACATTGAAACTTTACTCCGAGGTCTCTCCCCGGCACCCCTGCTCCCGCCCCCTCCCCATGCCCCGAGCAGAAGCCTAGTGTGAGCACCAGACAAAGAAGGGGAATGAGGCAAGGGGGCAGGGGTTGGGGGAGGGAGGCCTTCTCAGACCACCGCGGGCACTCTTGAGGATCAAACTGGTTGTTCAGAAAGATCGACTTCTTAAGTTGTGAGACACGTTTTAGGGAAAG
>NW_006775780.1:1392930-1398967 GCF_000442215.2 Lipotes vexillifer | reverse complement strand
AGGGAAAGATTCTTCCTATCTCTAAAGAAGAGAACCGCATTTCCCAAGCTTCACTGCCTAGGAGCATGTTCGAGGTTGCCCAGCCTGTATTCCGCACTGGTGAAAGGAGGGTGGTGTGTATATCTGTATGTGCCTTTTTCTGCCTGGGGAATAATAAAATAAGTCCCCCCCGTGCCATCTGGGTCTATGCACGTTTCCTCTGTTAGAGAGCAAGCTTGCAAAGTCTGCAGAAAATAGAGTGTCGCTGGTATTGTCTTGCAAACTCATCAAATCTGCCTCTTTCACTCAGTCTTACAGGGGGAAGTGCCTTTGTCCTCTTTTGCCAGCAGATGATGTTTCTATGGTTCGACAGAGAAGATATTTTCCTTCTTTAGCTTTTGACAGGTCATTCTGGGAGTGTCTACTGTCTACAATTCCTTCTGGCCCTCTGGAGATTGAGTTGACTTGAGCATATTTTTGGAAATGCCACAGATGATTGTTTTTATTTGGGGACGGCATGGCTTTGTAGTGGTGACACTTTGGGTTTTATTTGTTTTCCTTCCCCTGCCCCAGCTGTTTTTGTTTTAATAACATTGGAGAGAAGGTTAAACCTAGTCCATCTCTCAAGTTGGCAGAGCTAGAAATCCAAGTGGGTAGAATGGCAACCTACAGGTCATCTGCCCAGCTGGGTCCATCCCTGATTTTATTCAGCCTCATGAGAGGGGCGAGGTTGACAGTGAAGTTGGTCTCAGGTCGAGTGAGCACTTTGGAGCAGATAACTGTCAGGGGAGCAAGTGATCCCACAAACATACCATTGGAGACCTTGAGCACTCAGTAAATGCTGGGATGTCATCTTGCCAAACAAGAGGCTAGGACATATGCCCATCTTCTACTTTCCATGTCCAACCAAGGAGCATGACTCAGCCAAGACACAGTCAGGCATCTAACACAGCCATGCATGGCTTTGGGGGTGAACTGGTAATGGCCATTTTTCTCTGAGACACCTGAGTCTCCTTGGCTGCACCTGGTGGAATCCGAAACTCATGCTTGATCTCATTACCAGAGATGCTGATTTCATTGGTCTGGGGTACAGTCTGGGCATGGGATTTTGCCAAGCTCTCCAAATGATTTCGAGGTGCCCCTGAGGCTACCCAGAACTATTGCTAACAGAAAAATGAAACTAACCTTTCAAGTACCTTTTTCCCAGACACAGTACTAAGCATGTTCCTGCATTAACCCTTTATTTCTCCCAATCTTCCTGTGAGATAAGCTTATGTATCGCTAGGTGAAACTGAGGTTTCAAAGCCTTACGTTGTCCAGGTGGAGTTTGGTTCCTAGTCCATTTAACTCCAAAGCTTATTCCTTTTCCAGAGAACCCAGAATACAGCAAAATAACATACTCGTATAAACTCTCCAGCACTCTACATAAGAGATCCGATCCTCCACTTATTTATCTGTGCGGAGTCTTCCCTGACTTCTACGTATTATAACGGGCGGAAGAAGAATCAGAAACTATTTAATTAGGGACTCTGTGTATTGCAAAGGGAAGGTCACTGCCATGCCCAGTCCCCATGCCATCCTGGCGTCGCCATCCCCATACGAAAGAACAAGTGCTAAAAATTCCTTCTACTTCTATAAAGCCTCTTCAAACAAGGATCTCAAAGCACAACGTAATTAATAAAATCACCCACATCCTGTAGGTGAGTAGCGTTTTATATGTACAAATTTCTCTCTGCCCCCAGGCCCTCCAACAGGAGGAGAATGTTTCCAATTTTCCAGAGTCAGCAATAGAGTAATTGAAAGGAGCTGTGTCTTGGCCAACCCAGAAGACCTCAAGGCATTTATAGTGACCCTATGTGAGAAAACATGGTGACCACGAAGTGTGTCGTAATGGCTTGTCAGCCATGCTGTGCTAAATGGTTCAAAGAGGGAGAAGACAGGGCAAGAATAAAACACTCAGTTCTCAAGAGTCAGCTGCCCCTGCGATCGATATTCTGATCTGTTTGGTCAGCTCTCCAAAGGATCTAGAAGCAGTAAAATGATGGCATTAGCCAGTGATCCAGTTACTTGGGTTAATCAAGGCAGAGAGGACAGACGGGGCCAATTAAGTAGCTGGGCAGCCCAATGATGGATGAGTCATTATGGGCAAGTGCAAAGATAATGCCATTGGGAAAAGCAATTTAAGTCATTCATGCACTTCCAGGCCAGGAAATCCTTCTAGTCTGTGAGGGAGATCATTTAGGAATCATCAGACTCAGCCTGATGAACTCATCTATTCATTGTGCAACTAACAATCAACGGAAGAGCTGAACACACAGGGGACAAGCCATATGGAATACATTTTGGTAGCTGGGATGTATATCTGTGCCTTCATTTGAATCACCTTCTTTACTTTTGTTTGTTTGTTTTTAATTTTATTGGAGTATAGTTGATTTACAATGTTGTGCTAGTTTCAGGTGTACAGCAAAGCGATTCAGTTATACATATATTCATTCTTTTTAGATTTTGTTCTCATATAGGTTATCACAGAATATCGAGTAGAGTTTCCTGTGCTATCCAGTAGGTCCTTGTTTGGTTATTTTTCCTATATATAGTGGTGTGTGCATGTTCATCCCAAGCTCCTGGCTCATTCTTCCCCCCCCATTTCCTCTTTGGTAACCATAAATCTGTTTTCAATATCTGTAAGTCTGTTTCTGTTTTGTAAACACGTTCATTTGTATCTGAATCGCCTTCTTTAAAACAGGTCATACTCTAGCCCCTCTTGTTTTTTTTTTTTTTAATTGGAGTATAATTGCTTTGCAGTGCTGTGTTAGTTTCTGCCTCACAGCGAAGTGAATCAGCCTTATGCACACATACATCCCCTCTTTTCTTTTCCTTCTCTGGTCCCCAATCTCTCCCTACTCCTTATGTTCTCATCTTCCTAAACACACAGTTTCGAAGTGTATGGATGACAGTTTTATTTTTAAGTAATGACAAATATTTCCCTTCCTTATTGCTAGTTCTGTCCTTCAAATAGGTTGCTCTCTGTACACATACAAGTTTCCAAGGGACACTTCAGCATGTTACAAAACTGTTTTTTTTTTTTTTTAAGCACAAAAGAGGCAGTGTCTATGCAGCAAAATTTATGCAAATGGGAGGTTGGGGAGTGGGATGAACTGGGAGACTGGGATTGACATATATTCACAAATATGTATAAAATAGATAACTAACAAGAACATGCTGTATAGCACAGGGAACTCTATTTTACTTCTCTGTACAGTAGAAAGTAACACAACACTGTAAAACAACTCTACCTCAATTTAAAAAAAAATTTACACAAATGGTCTACACTTCTCCAAATCCTTTACTTGTGTTCATGTTGCAAATCTAGAATTTTAGGGGAGAGGACTTACCTTTTTTTTAAGGAGGTGGGTAGGAAACTAAAAGCCCATATGAATTAAAGTAAACCATACTTGCAACTACCTGTTTCTTTAAAACGAAAGTCCTAATCAGGAACTCCCAGAAAAAGGTTATCCATGACTGCCATGTTGATAACTCTAATGAACGCTAGTTCTTTTCCTGACTTACCTTCTCCCTCTCTGATTTCTCCTGTTTGTCTCCCTTTCAAGCTCATCCTCTCTTACCAACCATTCAGTGTTGGATTCTCTAAACACTGTATTCCTGGTTTTTTTAGACAGTTGACTCATTGTTCCATTCTCGTCTTGCCCTACACTCAACCACATCTTGCTGGTTCCCAGCCACTCTGTTTTCTACAAACTACAGTAGCATTGCATCTGTTTCCTGTGCCAGGAATTCTCTCCTCTGGTTCTTTATCTTGTTAACATTTGTCCATCCTTCAGATCTCAGCTCACTCATCATATATTGACTTCCTCACACTTGGTCCAATCTCTCTACTATGGACTCTCATAACACCACATAGCATTCTTTACCACACTCATCAGAGTTGCAACTTTATATTCATTTGTGTGATTTATTTGATTAATGTCTGTCTCCCCCATTAGCCTATAATCTCTTCCCTGTTTCTGTTTCTTCTCTTCCTGTTGCTATTGACCAACCTTGCACTGCCCACTTCTCTTCTTCACGGGCTACCATAGCTTCTACTGACCAATGGCTTCCTCTATCTCATAGATTCTGATAATATGCTTTTCTCTCAGTGCCCCTCAATTTCTAGTCTTCCTCCAATTGTTGGTTGTCTCTAAATTTTTTTACATTCACACTCTACCAGCAAAACAATCTTATTGGTTTGATTCATATGTACGATCTCTTCGGCAAACTTCTCATGACAGACCAACTCATGGCTCCCTGGGCAACACTCGAATGGACTTTCCCTAGGGTCAAGCATGTCCTGCATCCATGGGCTGTAGCCAACATAGTGGACAGGTCAGCTTTCCTGAGAAAGTACAATAAATCAGATACTTTCTCCATCACAGTCTGCTTGCTGAGAACTGGCAGAGCTGGGGAGGGATATTCCTGGAGAACCAGGATTGGGGAAAGGGTAAAGAGTAGAAACAGAAAACAAGCAGGGACAATTGAGGCATTCAACAACCTCCTCCTTGGTTGGTGTTCCACTCAACCAAACCGCCATTCCTTGGCATACATTGTTAACAAATTTAAGATGTCACAGGAATCAAGTCCATTTATATCTGATGATCAAAGTAAAACTCTCAATGGAAGATCTGAAGTATTTGGGGAGTGATAGAACCCAGTGAAAAATGTCAGATGATTAGATTTTAAAAGTACCTTGGAAAGGTAAAGGCCTATCTACTTCTGGTTCATAGTTACTCCTTGGGAGCAGCCCTTCAGGCCCCAAAGTGAAGGAGTTCACTGGTCCTCCCCTGTGGCAGGCCCTGGACTCTAGTGTTTGATGCTATACCCCATGCCCTTACAACATGAGGCTGCCAAAATCTTGTTCAGCCCTCAATCTCTCAACTGCCTCTACTAGAAAAAATTGGTATAACAATGATCATAACAGCTGTTAGAAATGAGTTTTACTGAGCTTGAGGAGAAGAGATGGCCACCATCCTTTATCTGGGTGGACATCATCAATTGCTTCTCTTGGACGGAGCAACATAATGTAGGGTTAACAGCACAGATTCCAGAACCAACAGCCTGGGTTCAAATTCTGGCCCTGCTACCTACCAACTATGTGAACTTGGGTAAGTTACTTGTCTCCTCCTCATGTACGACATGAGATTATAGCATCTACCTCAATATAGTTGTTGTGAGGACTAAATAAATCACTAAATGCCAAGTGCTTATAACAAAGTTGACATTACATATCTGTGAGCTACAATAATTATTGCTGTTGATATTACTATTGTCCTTAAGAAGTCACCTCATCCAATTATTGGCCACCTTATTACTCAGGACTTATCAGCTCATATTCTACTGACATATCAGTAGAAATTCAGCTCAAAGTAGCTTCAGTAAGAAAAAGAAATGTAATGGTTCACACAACAGGGAAAGTCCAAAGGATGGACTAGGCACTGCTAGACCCAAGAGTTCCAATGATGCCATCAAGACTCCTGCTGTCTTGTGCCTTGGCTTTCTTCTGAATCAGCATCATTCTCAAGCAGGTTTCCTCCATGGTGGCAAGGATGTAGCTTGAAGATGACCTTGTTTTTACACTTCTTCCTCAGTGGATTTGAAAGACTGGTAGGCCCTGGCTGTGTTCCATCAATGACCCAATTATCAGGGGGGTGAAGTATTCCAATAGGCCAGGCCTGGGTCACACAATACCCCTGTAGCCAAGAGGAAAGGTGGAGCCAACTCTACCTGAACATCATGGTCCCCTGGAGGAAGGATGATGAGCAGGAGATACCCACTGCTCAACCCTTTGTCAAGGCACGGTCTGGGGCCATGTCTCCAAGAAGAAACTAGAAGACTGTGATGACATGTTTATTGAAATTTTTATCCATTTTCCATCTAAAGAGTTACAAACACACTCGGGAGTGATGTTCAAAATATTGAATAACTGGTAGAGTAAGAGTTGATCAGTTTGAATGGATGCCTGACCAATCAGAATGGAGGTCAGCTGTATCAGCAAATTCCTGCTGAA
>NW_006775780.1:1338554-1392397 GCF_000442215.2 Lipotes vexillifer | reverse complement strand
CTGCTGAATGGCAACGCTGCATCAAATGCAAACATTGGACTGATTTCTCAGGGACTTAAATATCCAATCCTATTCAATCTTCCTTATTGAGCAAACACTCTCTAGCTTTGGCTAGTTTACTCACTTACCTGCTTAGAGGCAGAACTGAGTAGACAGATATCTCCAGAACTCTTTCTACTCTTCAGTTCCCTTTGGTCATCTCATAATGTGTGTGACCTTCCCACTGGGATACGCACTTAAGACAGAAGATAAGCTTTTGAGCTGAAGTACCAATAACCTTGAAAAGGGCACATGTACCTTGCTTGACCTTCTGTTGGGGGCCAACCCTGTCATTTTTTCTGTCTGGAGAAAGCAGAGGGCCCCCTCTTCCCTTTCCTCTTCCCTTTCCTCTATTACTCTATCTCCACTGAGTGCCTCACAAAATAGTCCCAGTCTCCAATGGATCTATCTGTCCAAGGATATGCTACCCCTTCAAATTCAGATTGGATGAAGTGTTCTTTGATTAGAGACCTAGATGAAGGGTTACTTAACGGGCCAGCTCAGCTTGGCTAAAAAGCCGCAACCAACACCTGGTATGGGGTGGAGTGTGTGTGTGTGTGTGTGTGTGTGTGTGTGTGTGTGTGACTTTACTGTCTTCCCCTGAACTAATGTGCCTATAGTACTTAGCAGAATCCACACACAATAGGTGTCTAGTAAATGATAGTTCATCTCCTTCCTTCTTGCTAGACACCCTTCCTGCTCCCCTACTGCCCTGCAGCCTAGCCTGGCTTTGGTTGCCAGCAGTACCCAGCAGCACCATTCCCCCGGATCCTGCCTTCTAGGCTCAGGGCAGATCCCAGGCATCAGTGCCCACACCTGCTCACTAGGAGTTATTTCACTACCCTACTTTGACCCCCTTCCAACTCTTAATGCAGGACTGCAGAAAGACTTAGGAACACTTTCCAAGACAGTCTGACCTTTGCTTCCCTCTTCCAGGTGGGAATTGATGGATTTCATGCCTGTTTCCTTTCAGGGTTGCAGAGAGTACAGCAACTTGCAGAAAACACAAGATACTTCAGACAGAGACTGAGTGAAATGGGATTCATTATCTATGGCAATGAGGAATCTCCCGTTGTTCCCCTGCTCCTTTACATGCCTGCTAAAGTAGCGTGAGTATCCAGCGGACTCCCAGAATAACACCTAAGCTCCAAGATGATCTGACAGAGTTGGTGCTTTTGACACCACGGGGCTCTTTCAGCATAGGTATTGCTTTGCACTTTGAGCGGGACGCCGAGTTCAGAATTCATTTGTCCAGCTTCTCAGAAGCTACCTGCCTGCCCATCAGCAAGACCTTTTCACAGATCTTGTGGGAAGGGAGCCAGGTACTGCGGCCCATAATTTCCAAGCTCTGTGAATTGGGCGGAGTCACTTATCTCAGGCCCCAGCTGTAAACTGATGATGATCCTGCACTTCTTCCTCCCCCAAGATCTTTCTCAGGGAGAACCTCAAAACACCATCTCTCCCAACATTCAAAAGCAACATGACCAGGCTTTGTGCTTTCTCCCACTGCACTCTCATGGCCATCCTCAAAAGAAAGCACCCTCATGTGTGGGGAAACTGAGGCTGAGAGCAGTTACATAGCTTCCCAAAGCCATACCGGTCAAGCAGTTTTAGTAAAACCAAGAGGCAAACCCAAACCTAGGTTTACTCCAAAGCTCTTGCTCTTAACAAAAAATGTTAACACCACTCCTGTAAGCTTATTTGCGGTTGTTTTCCGTCGACTGCAACTCTGAGGTTGAGCATTAGTAAAAACTGATAAAAGGAAGTTAATTAAACTCCTTTCTAATAGAAAATGTTTGTGTATCTGATGAAGCACATGGTAGAAAGTAATTCTCAACAAATGTTTATCAGATTCTAGACATCCTGACACTCCTTTAACACAAGCCCATTGTTGGAACTTTCCGTCTGATTCTCTTAACAGCCGAACTAGATTGGCAGAGTATGAGACGTAGTATAGAAAAGAAGTTCTGGAGCTATTAGTTGAAAACTCATGATGGATAGGACTGAGTTATACGTTCCTAAAAGATGGATTTTTTGGAGTACACTTTTGGGTCATTTCACCACAGCAAAATAATAAGCAGTTAAAACACACACATGAGTTGCCTCATGCACCACAGCCATCCACCACTCAGCCCTTTGTTCATGGATCTGGATCGGGAAATCAATGCCTGGAGTAGCCAAGAAGACAGTGTGCTTCAGAAATGTCATAGGATACTGCTCTATGCTAATGGCAGGAAGGAGTGACATTGGTGATTCCAACTGGCAGATAACCCAAAACCCTTTACCATCTGATCTTGGATGACAGGAAAGAAAACCCACATTTACTCAGAGTGGTTGGGGAAACGGTACGTTCTGACCCAACACGTAGCCCATGCCTATCTAATATTTTATGATTAGCTCAAATGAAGACAGCAAAAGTAAACTTGTTTCATTTTAGAGAGTGTTAACACCAGAGGGTGGCGGTAGGGAGTGTGCTGGATACTTCTGACTTTGATGACGGAAGTTGGAATTAGAACCTCAACAGGCTGGGAACATGAATCCATCCAATGAGAAGAGTCCATGAAGAATAAAAACAAATGCATTTCAATGCAAGAATTCAAGTGCATGATGACAGAACAAAAGAGAGAGTTCCCCTCCTTTATATGCCAGGAGTCCTAACTAGGGAAAGCTAATGTGAAAAAGGAAAATTAAACTGAGAGGGAGTTTCCTGGAAAACTTATGTTCTAAGGTATAATGAGATGTTTGGAATGAAAAAGAAATTTGACTCTGCCTCTTCCTAGCTGGGGGATCTAGGACAAGTTAACCAACCTTCTGAAGCTCCACTTTTCTCATATTGAAAACGGGATAGAATAGGACCTATTTCCTAAGATCATCTGACGATTAAACAAGATGAAGTCTATCAGCATTTGGCATGTCATTCATGTCTTACATAGGAGCTACTCAGTGTCGGCTGTTATTATCAATAGTATTAATAATGTATATAAAGCACTTCATATAGTAATTGAGTACGCACTCAATCGGTGGTAGACATCATTATTACTACGAGTTCTACTACAGCTACAATGATGATAATTGTTCGTTTCAACAGAGTATAAGATTGAGTCATCGTGCTTGCATGGCTAAGGAGGCGCTAACATTGCTGGATGTTACTTATATGCTAAGGAAGGCTCTTAAACCCAGTTGTCACCCATTGAAGGTGGGATGCTTAGCCCTGGTTTACAAATGAAGACACCTAGACACCCCAAAGTCAACCTACATTCTCAGGGTCCCTCACATTGTAGGTACTAGGGGCCAGAATTCAAACCAGTTGCATTTGCCTCCTAAACCAGTGCTCTCTTCAAGGCACAACATAGCCCATAGGGGAAAAATACACATCTCTTTAAAGCAATGCAGAGTATAATTTAACCCTCTTTAATGTCATCATTGGTGAATCAAAAGGCATCCATTATGACAATGGGAAAAAAATCTAATTATTTGGGTTGTTAAGAAAACTTAGAACAGGTTAGTTACAAAAGGTAATATTATCTAATGTTGGCAGGAGTTACTGCTGCCCAATCTTGTTTCCTGCACTAATATTTCTTCAGTGGAAAGTTGAAGGCAGAGAACCTTTTGAAATGGAGTTAATTGGCTAAGCCAGTGTATGACCACTTGTTTCATTTGCTCATTTAAAAACTTTTGATTTTTCTCAAAGAAATGTGATTACTCCACATTTCCACCTACCACAGAATGGAGACATTATCTCCAGCCAGGTATCCTTTTGGATAAAGTCCTGTTGCAATTCTACCACTGGAATCTTCTATGGAGTTTAGTATAATGCAGTTTCACCCATAAAACATTCACTTAAATAATCAAGAATATACTGTAGTTACTATTTGGTACAGGGTTGACATTTTCCGTCCTGAGGCCTCATCATACACTCGGAGGACGGTGGTGCAGAAAATGCAGTGATGCTGCGTGAATGCAATGCTAATGTTGTATTATTCTTATTCTTATTCACATAGTTTAGTTTCTTTCAGCCTATGCCAGCTCTAATTTGCTTTGGGGAATACAAACCCAGAGGCAATCGCATACATTAGCTGAAGGAGGCTAGGTTTAGTAGTGTAAGTTTTAAAGTTAGAACTGCTCCAGGGAGGCCTCAGGTTAGCCTAATGAATCAACAGTCATATATTTCGCTCTACATTCTTTGGCAAAACTTACTTCCTCTGGTACAAAGAGAAGAGTGCAGACAGTGAACATGGTCTTTGGGGAGTCCCAAAAACCAGCCCGATCATGGGTCAGGTGGTTTGTACTCTAGCAATAAAAGCACTTGACTTGTTTCTCAGACAATTACGAGCTCTCATCCTGTGCAGTTCCGTGGGCAGCCTTCCATAGGGTGATCAAGAAAAAGAAAGAATGGCTGTTTTCAAGCTTCCTCAGTTAGAAAGCTCCATCTCCTTGTAAACTTCCCAATCCAAATCAAAGGCTATGTCTTGCCATGGCCAAGCCAGGGAGCCAGAGAGGCTGTGTGTTTGGTAGTTCTTGCAATCTCCATTGCTTTCTTTGATAACCTGCATTCTGCACGAGGAAACCAAAAGGCAGACAGCTAAACGGGAAGAGAATGAAAGACCCCTGCGTCGCGGATTCTTCCTGAGTTATGACTCAAGGTTTCTGTGGTGCTGTCAGCTTCCAGCCTAAAATAAGGCACCAGCAACCTCTTAATGCTAAGAACAGATCTGAGACGTTTACCCCACTTCAGGGCAAAGCATCTTAGTGATTAAGGATTCCTGCGGGGAGCGACGGAGCACAAAGGGGAAAAGGCTCACTTGGGTGCACATGCTTGTGTCTGACATTGGATCTCAGAGCAAGAAGTTTACAGACTTTGAGAGCTGGGTATTCTAGAATCGTTACTGAGATTAGCTCTAAAATAAAAAGAGGCTAGAAGCAGTTAAGGGGAAGGAATCATAGCTTTAAAAGGTTTTACTCAGGGGCTTCTCTGGTGGCGCAGTGGTTGAGAGTCCACCTGCCGATGCAGGGGACACGGGTTCGTGCCCCGGTCCGGGAGGATCCCGCGTGCCGCGGAGCGGCTTGGCCCTTGACCCATGGCCGCTGAGCCTGCGCGCCCGGAGCCTGTGCTCCGCAACGGGAGAGGCCACAACAGTGAGAGGCCCGCGTACCGCAAAAAAAAAAAAAAAAGTAGGGACTTCCCTGTTGGTCCAGTGGGTAAAACTCTGTACTCCCAATGCAGGGGGCCGGGGTTCAGCCCTGGTTGGGGAATTATTGGGTTGGCCACAAAATTCGTTCACGTTTCTCCATTACATCTTATGGAAAAATCCTAAAGAACTTTTTGGCCAACCCAATAGATCCCGCATGTCACAACTAAGGAGCCTGCATGCTTCAACTAAAGATCCCACATGCCGTAACTAAGACCCAGTGCAGCCAAAATAAATATAAATTAAAAAAAAAAAAAATCAATTAGCCACATGCCTTTTTTTCCCTTTTTTTCTTTTTGCAGTGTAATTTTGTCATCTCTCAGTTAACCTCCTTTTTAACATTTCCCTTAGGGCTTTTGCAAGACATCTATTAAAGAGAAAAATCGGCGTGGTGGTCGTTGGATTTCCAGCTACTCCCCTTGCAGAAGCCCGGGCTCGGTTCTGTGTTTCAGCAGCACATACGCGGGAGATGTTAGACGCAGTAAGTACTCCACAGCCCAGCAGAAGCGACAGGATGGGGTCCTCGGATTCCGAGCACGTTCTTTTACTGAGCTTGCTTGGGTTTCCCTGGGTTTCTCTTGGATGGTTGAAGAAAACAACACTAATAACACTCACTGCTAAAAAGTAAAAATAAAAAATAAGGGTATCCTAACAATGCCCAACAATGTGATCAACTCAGCAGATAGAAAAGAAAATCAGCTCAGTGAAGACTTGAGTCAAGTCGGTGTTTTGGTTTCATAGCAAAGACCCACTGAGTAGCCAGACATCCTGCTCTTTGCTTGTTCTTAAAGGCAGACGCTGATCTCACATGCTATTTCAGCAGTAACTGCCTGCATCCTGGCACTGCTCACAGCCACCATGTCCATCATAAGAAAATATGACCCAAATAAACCATATGTTGGAAAACCAACAACAAAGACAGATCTATCATATAAGCTCATCCCACGTGAGGTGTAAAGGATTTCAAAACCACACTTCAGGGCTTCCCTGGTGGCGCAGTGCTTGAGAGTCCGCCTGCCGATGCAGGAGACGCAGGTTCGTGCCCCGTTTCAGGAAGATCCCACATGCCGCGGAGCGGCTGGGCCCGTGAGCCATGGCCACTGAGCCTGCGCGTCCGGAGCCTGTGCTCCGCAAATGGGAGAGGCCACAACAGTGAGAGGCCCGCATAACGCAAGGAAAAAAAAAAAAAACCACACTTCATTGTCCTTGGATTTCGATCTCTGTGTGAATGAATAATATCAGAGAACCAAGCCAGGTCAGTCAGTTTAGGGTTGATGAAACTGTCTTATAAAATCAATGCAGTTTAGCAAACACTATCAGGTGTCTGCTCTATGCAAAACCCTGGGGCAAAAAGTCTGAGAGAACATACTATGAATAAGCACTTCATAATAATATCAGACAGAATAAATTCATCTCGAAAAAGAAATATAGACAACTGCATGAAGGTGGAGTGGGTTATTATGGAGCTATTTGAACAAAATAAGAGACGACAAGGTCAAGGGCAACGGAAACAAAAGAAATGGATCTAGGAATAGACGTTATGCATGCATGAAGCTGCCAAGACTTGGCAAATATTGGATGCAGGGCACATATGGGGTGAGGGAATCAAGAATAATCCGAGGTCTAGCCCTCTAGCAAATAAAGAACGGCAAAACTAAGCACGTATATGAGATAAGGTATATGGCAAGGAACAGCATAACACCAACAGGACTGGGGGAATAAAACGAGCTCACTTCCAGACATGTTGGGATTACAAATCTACGTGCCAGCTGTGAAAAAGCAAACTATTATATATAGGATGGATAAACATCAAGGTCCTACTGTAGAGCACAGGGAACTATATTCAATATCCTGTGACACACCATAATGGAAAAGAATATGAAAAAGAATGTGTGTGTGTGTGTGTGTGTGTGTGTGTGTAACTGAGTCATTTATACTTCGATAAAATTTAAAGAAAATAAAATCCAATTCTGGAGCTTAGGAGAGTATGCAAGGCTGGAGCTGCTGTAATCTGAGGAACTAAGGGATCATTAAAGTCAATGGTAGAAAATATAATTGTCCAAATCTAAGTGAACGGGCCAAGCACAGACTCCCCCTACATCCCTGGTTGGATATAGGAATCACAGACGAGGAACTGGGCTTAGATGGAGCTAGATCAATTGGAAAAGTCATAAGCTAGTGTAGTGCTCAACACAGTAAAAAGGAAAAAGCTTCAAGGACGGAGAGGATCAAATGTCCCTGCGATTTTTTTAGATTCCACATGTAAGCGATATCGTATGATATTTGTCTTTCTTGTCTGACTTACTTCACTCAGTATGACAGTCTCTAGGTCCATCCATGTCACTGCAGATGGCATTATTTTGTTCTCTTTAATGGCTAAGTAATATTCTATTGATGAACCTATTTACCAAACAGAAATAGAGTCACAGATGTAGAAAACAAAGTTATGGTCACCAAGGGGTAAAGTGAGGGGAGGGATAAATTGGGAGATTGGGATTGACATATACACACTACTATATATAAAATATATAACTAATAAGAACCTACTGTATAGGACAGGGAACTTTATTCAATACTCTGTAACGACCTATATGAGAATAGAATCTAAAAAAGAGTGGATCTATGTACATGTATAACTGATTCACTTTGCTGTACACCTGAAACAAACATAACATTGTAAATCAACTATACTCCGATAAAAATTAATTTTTAAAAATGTCTCTACAAAACAGCAGAACATCCAAGTGGGGTGAGAGATGAGAAAAAACCATTGGCTTAGCAGTTAGTTAGTAGGATCTTGCTGTTGCTCAGAACAGAGAGTTTTAGGAGAGTGCAGGGAACAGAAATAAGAATACAAAGAATTAAAAAATGGAAGGGAGGGCTTCCCTGGTGGTTGAGAGTCCGCCTGCCGATGCAGGGGACACGGGTTCGTGCCCCGGTCCAGGAAGATCCCACATGCCGCGAAGCGGCTGGGCCCGTGAGCCATGGCCGCTGAGCCTGCGCTTCCGGAGCCTGTGCTCCACAACGGGAGGGGCCACAACAGTGAGGGGTCCGCGTAACGCAAAAAAAGAAAGGGATACTTTGAGCTCGAATTACACACACACACAGACACATACACGGGTCCATATCTTTCTGCATCACCATTATATTCTAGGACTTAAACCAATGTATAGAACATAGTAGGTACACAATAACAATTTATTAGATAACATGTTAATAACTGAGCTAACTCTAGATTTTGAGATGATGGGAGAACTTTGCTGTTTTTGTTCTATATATTGTCCAGATTCTCTAAAATGAGTATATTTTAGAGAATATTAATTTTAACAAATTGTTTCCTCTAAATGTAATGAGTGGGTGGTAAGAAATGGTAGGCAAGTCTTTTGAGAAGTGTGTAAAGGCAAAAAGGATAGGTTTAGAAAAAGTGGGGGAAGACTTGAGCATGTTTACACATCAAGGGAAAAGGGAGTGAAGAGAGGGGCACTGCAGGCATGGGGAGAAGAGAATGTGCCCAGAAGCACGCTCCAGAGACAGCAGGAGGGGATGGACAGCTTGGGTCGATTTGCATCTTTCTTCTGATCCAAACGGCATGGAGGCACTCACGAATACCCAGTTCAATAGATATCAGACCTTGTGATTGTTTTCATGAGTTAATTCCTGTGGAATACTTGGTTTGGAAGGAGCACGGAAACCTCATCTAGACAAATGCCTCTAAACTTCTGAGATCGTCAAATCAATACAAAATTTTGAGCAAGTTTCTTACTATAAGAGAATTGAAAAATGACCCCTTGAACAGTCATGGCATTAAGGTAGCAACTGAACATAAATGACAGTCGCAGAAAATATACAATATTAGAGAAGTCTATTCAGTGACCATGTTTGGAACAAGACAAAAAGGAGGACACTTTACAAACACAAAATGACTTAAAAGGTCCCTCTTCTAACATGAGTGGCAGCTGCTCCGTTACCGAGGACAGCTCTAGCCTTGCTATAATCCTCCCGCCTTCTAGATAAGTCTACGTATATACAACACTGAGCTGCTCCAGCTTCTTGACAGCATCCAAGCCAGAACTGGTCCCTGCTTCCTTAGAATCATCTCGTGCACAAGTCCAGATGTGATACGTAGCCCTTCCCAACTCCCCGTTACGAAGATGCTTCTTCTGGAGTGCATATTCCCTGCTGCAGCAAGCTGAATAAACCCGACTTTGTTTGAGTACTCGTGTGTTTCAGGTAGTTGATTAGTGAGCCTCAACATAAATCCATTTAGAAATAATATATGCATTACCAATATATTATGTACATTTTATAATAGACACAAAAAAAGAAGTTAAAAATGTTGAGATACCACCTCACACCTGTCAGAATGGCTATCATCATAAAGAAGACAAATTACAAATGTTGGCAAGGATGTGGAGAAAAGAGAACCCTCGTACACTGTGGGTGGGAATGAATATTGGTGCAGCCACTGTGGAAAACAGTATGGAGGTTTCTCAAAAAACTAAAAATAGAACTGCCATATGATCCAGCAATTCCATTCCTGGGTATATATATGAAAAAAACAAAAACACTAGTTCAAAAAGATACATGCACCCCAATGTTCATAGCAGTTACTTACAATAGCCAAGATATGGAAGCAACTTAAGTGTCCATCAATAGATGAATGGACAAAGAAAATGTGGTATGTATTTGCAATGGAATATAACTCAACCATAAAAAAGAATGAAATTTTGCCATTTGCAGCAACATGGATGGACTTGGAGGGCATTATGCTAAGTAAAATAAGTCAGACAGAGAAAGACAAGTACTGTATGACATTGCTTATGTGTAGAATATAAAAAATACAACAAACTAGTTAATATAATAAAAAAGTAGAGAGCAAACTACTTGTTACCAGTGGGGAGAGTGGGAGGGGTAACATAAGGGTTGGGCAGCAAGAGGCACAAACTATTGGGTATAAGATAGGCTCACGGATGCATTGTACACAACACAGGGAATATAGCTGATACATTGTAATAACTGTAAATGGAAAGTAACCTTTAAAATTGTTTTAAAAAAATTAAATAAATTTTTTTAAAAAGGTTGAGATTAAAATGAATCAAAATCCTATGTTTTCCTCCCACATCCTTCATGAATTGTGGTACTTCTACCCCAGGTGTGTGGGTCCTTCACTTTCAAAGCCACAGAGCTACTCCATCCCCCACCTGCAGGAAAAGCAACAGAAACTACCCCAGATTGATGCCACTTAAAATGTAAAGCCTGATACTTTTTCCTAGGGCTTATATTTGGTATAAAAATTAAGAAACTAAATTGAAGTAGAAAGAAAATTTTAATTACCCATAATCCTACCACCCAGAAATAAACTATTCTTAACATCTTGGTAGGGATCTTAACTAATGTCAGTTTGGAAGATTTCCCAACGGAGAAAATCCATAAGCCCCATGAGTCATTCTTTCTGATGGTAACGATTCTCACTTTACCTTTTTCAAAACATTGGACTCTAATATCATTTCTCTTTTCTTTTGACTGGTTGAGAAAAACAGGCCCAAAAGATTAAAAAGGCATGCCCAATTCAGTAGGATTAGTGATAGACTGGAAGGAAAAACTTACATTTTGTATATTCTGGATCTCAGTTGTTTCATTTGTAAACTTGGGGATACATTTACCTGCCTGGATTGAGAGAATTAAAACAGATGAGTTCTTGGTGTCTTGTGACTTTAAATTCTATTATTCTATGGAGCATAGAGATGAGTATTTAAAAGTTGGGGGTGGGAGGAGGGGGGCAGCAGAAGAATGGGAGAGACAGGAGGAACCTAATTAGCTCCCATAATGTTCCGTTTTCTTCCTGGCCAGGTTGGTTTGCTGTGTCATGAAGAATTAACACAAATGTAATCTGCGAAGTTTTCTTTTTCTTCCACAAGTTTATATATGTCATTAAACTTTAAAATAAATCCTTCAAGGGTAAGCATGGATCAGATGACTTTATTCCTCTCCTCCCACCCCCAAAATAAACTAAAGATTTGTAATGTGGAGTTAGACTATTAAAGAACATGAAAATAAAATGCATTAGCCTCTAACATTCCTCTAGGACTGGCTTATGAACCACAGCTTAATGATTTGGATCTTTCTCCTTTTCTTTAAAATCGAATAAGCTGGCAAAAGAAGAGTGTGGTTCTCTGTGAGCCCCCCAGAGAGCAAGGCCACTTGGGGGTTTAAAGAGAACTGATGGAAGGAATCTCTTTGCAGGTTTTGGAAGCCCTGGATGAGATGGGTGACCTCCTGCATGTGAAATATTCCCGGAACAGGAAGTCAGCACGCCCTGAACTCTACGACGAGACGAGCTTTGAACTTGAGGATTGAGTTTCCTGGACCTGAATGGAGCCTAAAGACTTTGCCAGAAAGACCTCCCTCCTTGCCTCCAAAGAAATATGAATAGATTTCTTCCCCTTTCTAAGGACAGTTTTGGTTTCCAAACCAATTTCACTGAGCCAAGGGAGATACGATTGTTGTCCTTTTAATGTCTCTGCAGAGACAAAACTATGGTTCCAGAGTTTAATTTTCTCTTCCCCTAAGTATCCTGCTGCAAATACACACACGCACTTCTTAGAATAGTTTTAATAGAAAAGAGCCTGTAGTTTAGTTGCTATTGTGCAGCCTCTTTGGTCCAGACCCTTTCAGGAGTTCCAACCAAGTAAGAGGGTTTTGATTTTTTAGTTCAGTAGATCTTATTATGTGTTTGCTAATTTCATCTGCAGAGGGGGGCAAGGGTGGTGGGCAGTAGGTGGACTCCTTGTTACCCATGAAACACCAGCTAGAACTCATCCGTATCACGGGGAGTTCCAGGCAGGAGGGTAAAGAAATGTTGCCTCTACCATTTGCCACATTTGGACTTTTTCCAAGGACAAGTGTCAAAAGCCACAGTTAATGTTTCAAAGGAGAGTGCAGGCCTGGCCAGCGGCGACCAAACATCTTTAAAGGAAATTTTCTTTTTCCGCTTGCTGGTCTCCTACAGTTTTACAGCTGAATTTTGAGGTTTGGAAAATTCAAGACTTTTGTTTCATCAGGAAGAGGGTAGAAAGCAAGCAAGCCAATGATAGGCCTAGACTAAAACTGTAAAGTTATAACAACTTGAATGTTGTTGGTGCCATGCAGACTGAATGTTTAGCATCGCTTTTACTACTTTAACAACTGAGTGGTCATTTTCCTATTAAATTTGGAGTACATGGGGGAAATTCAAGTTCCTTTAGAGTTGCCTCTCAGGACTACACTTGAAGAACATATTGATTCAAAAACGACATTTAAAAGTAAATGCTATTCCACTTTTCAATTCTGACCGCCTTCCCCATTCAGGCCTATTAAATACTACTGTCCTCTGGCATAAGCACTCCAATTTGGTGCTAAGTGGGCTTGCACACTATTGGGCAACTAACTGGAATTTACTTGAGTTGTCTCTGTCTCTCTTTATCTCTCTGTCTGTCTCTGTATGTCTGCCTGTCTGTCTCTCTCTCTCCAAACGTGAACACAAACTTCTCTGCAAAAGTAACACTTTGCTAATTGGATCTAGTTGGTATGGAAGAAGCCAGGGGAAAACCTTATCTTTATCAAGCTTCCAGATGGTGCCCAGATTGGGAAATGCTAAAAAGCAGTGGTGACCTTTTAGCAAAGCTTCTGTAATAGTTCAAATGAGTTACAGAACATTCCACTCCATCAAATGACATTATAAACAAATCACTTCAAGAGAGGTTTGACTTTGCATGACACAGATGGACCAAGGCTTTAATGCTGTGAGCTGGGATAGAAACTCCACCCACAGCTCCCGTGTTGGATGGAGAAGCATGGAGATTGGTTCAAGATGGTGGAGTAGAAGGAGGTGCACTCACTCCCTCTTGTGAGAGCACTGGAATCACAACTAACTGCTGAACAATCATCAACAGGAAGACACTGGAACTCACCAAAAAAGATACCTCACATCCAAAGACAAAGGAGAAGCTGCAATGAGATGGTAGGAGGGGAGCAATCACAATAAAATCAAATCCCATAACTGCTGGGTGGGTGACTCACAAACTGGAGAACAATTATACCACAAAAGTCCACCACTGGAGTGAAGGTTCTAGGCCCAATGTCAGGCTTCCTAACCTGGGGGTCCGGCAACAGGAGGAGGAATTCCCAGAGAATCAGACTTTGAAGGCTAGTGGGATTTGATTGCAGGACTTTGACAGGACTGGGGGAAACAGAGACTCCACTTTTGGAGGACACACACAAAGTAGTGTGTATAATGGGACCCAGGAGAAGGAGCAGTGACCCCAGGGGAGCCTGAATCAGACCTACCTGCTAGTGTTAGAGGTTCTCCTGCAGAGGTGGGGGGTGGCTGTGGCTCACCATGGGGACAAGGACACTGGCAGCAGAAGTTCTGGGAAGTACTCCTTGGCATGAGCCCTCCCAGAGTCCACCATTAGCCCCAACAAAGAGCCCAGGTAGGCTTCAGTGTTGGGTTGCCTCAGGCCAAACAACCAAAACCCAGCCCCACCCATAAGCAGTCAAGAGGATTAAAGTTTTACTGAGCTCCGCCCACCAGAGCAACAGTCAGCTCTACCCACCACCAGTCCCTCCCATCAGAAAACTTGCAGAAGCCTCTTAGATAGCCTCATCCACCAGAGGGCAGGCAGCAGAAGCAAGAAGAACTACAATTGTGCAGGCTGTGGAACGAAAACCACATTCACAGAAAGATAGACAAAATGAAAAGGCAGAGGACTATGTACCACATGAAGGAACAAGATAAAACCCCAGAAAAACAACTTAATGAAGTGGAGATAGGCAACCTTCCAGAAAAAGAATTGAGAATAATGATAGTGAAGATGATCCAGAAGCTCAGAAAGAGAATGGAGGCAAAGATCAAGAAGAAGGAAGAAATGTTTAACAAAGACCTAGAAGAAAGAAAGAAAAAACACCTAGAAGAATTAAAGAACAAACGAAAAGAAATGAACAATACAATAATTGAAATGAAAAATACACTAGAAGGAATCAATAGCAGAATAACTAAGGCAGAAGAACAGATATGTGACCTGGAAGACAGAATGGTGGAATTTACTGCCACAGAACAGAATAAAGAAAAAAGAATGAAAAGAAATGAAGACCACCTAAGAGACCTCTGGGACAACATTAGACGCACCAACATGTGCATTATAGGGGTTCCAGAAGGAGAAGAGAGAGAAAAAGAAACCGAGAAAATATTTGAAGAGATTATAGTCAAAAACTCCCCTAACATGGGAAAGGAAATAGCCACAAAGTCCAGGAAGCACTGAGTCCCAGGCAGGATAAACCCAAGGAGAAATATGCTGAGACACATAGTAATTAATTTGACAAAAAATAAAGGCAAAGAAAAATTATTAAAAGCAACAAGGGAAAAATGTCAAGTAACATACAAGGGAACTCCCATAAGGTTAACAGCAGAAACTCTACAAGCCAGAAGGGAGTGGCACAATATATTTAAAGAGATAAAAGGGAAGAAGCTACAACCAAGATCACTCTACCCAGCAAGGATCTCATTCAGATTCAATGGAGAAATCAAAAGCTTTACAGACAAGCCAAAGCTAAGAGAATTCACCACCACCAAACCAGCTCTACAACAAATGTTAAAGGAACTTCTCTAAGTGGAAAACACAAGAGAAGAAAAGGACCTACAAAAACATACACAAAACAGTTAAGAAAATGGTAATAGGAACATACATATCGATAATTACCTTAAATGTGAATGGATTAAATGCTCCAACCAAAAGACATAGACTCACTGCATGGACACAAAAACAAGACCCATATATATATGCTGTCTACAAGAGACCCATTTCAGACCTATGGACACATACAGACTGAAAGTGAGGGGATGGAAAAAGATATTCCATGCAAATGGAAATCAAAAGAAAGCTGGAGGAGCAATACTCATATCAGATAAAATAAACTTTAAAATAAAGAATGTTCCAAGAGACAAGGAAGGACACTACACAGTGACCAAGGGATCAGTCCAAGAAGACAATAAAACAATTATAAATATATATGCACCCAACATAGGAGCACCTCAATACATAAGGCAACTGCTAACAGCTATAAAAGAGGAAATCGACAGTAACACAATCATAGTGGGGGACTTTAACACCTCACTTACACCAATGGACAGATCATCCAGACAGAAAATTAATAAGGAAACTCAAGCTTTAAATGACACAACAGGCAAGATAGACTTAATTGATATTTATAGGACATTCCATCTGAAAACAGCAGATTATACTTTCTACTCAAGTGCACACGGAAAATTCTCCAGGATAGATCACATCATGGGTCACAAATCAAGCCTCAGTAAATTTAAGAAAACTGAAATCATATCAAGCATCCTTTCCAATCAAAATGCTATGAGATTAGAAGTCAATTACAGGGGAAGAAAACATAAAAAGCAAAGACACATGAAGGCTAAACAATATGTTACTAAATAACCAAGAGAAATCAAAGAGGAAATAAAAAAATACCTAGAGACAAGTGACAATGAAAACACGATGATCCAAAACCTATGGGATGAAGCAAAAGGAGTTCTAAGAGGGAAGTTTATAGCAATACAATCCTACCTCAAGAAATAAGAAAAATCTCAAATAAACAATCAAACCTTACACCTACAGGAACTAGAGAAAGAAGAACAAACAAAACCGAAAGTTAGTAGAAGGAAAGAAATCATAAAGATCAGAACAGAAATAAATGAAATAGGAACAAAGAAAACAATTGCAAAGATCAATAAAACTAAAAGCTGGTTCTTTGAGAAGATAAACAAAATTGATAAACCTTTAGCCACACTCATCAAGGAAAAGAGGGAGAGGACTCAAATCAATAAAACGACAAATGAAGAAGGAGAAGTTACAACAGACGCCACAGAAATACAAAGCATCATAAGAGACTACTACAAGCAATTCTATGCCAATAAAATGGACAGCCTGGAAGAACTGGACAATTCTTATAAAGGTTTAACCTTCCAAGACTGAACCAGGAAGAAATAGAAAATATGAACAGACCAATCACAAGTAATGAAATTGAAACAGTGATTTAAAATCTTCCAACAAACAAAAGCCCAGGACCAGATCACTTCACAGGTGAATTCTATCTAACATATAGAGATGAGCTAACACCCATCCTTCTCAAACTCTTCCAAAAAATTACAGAGGAAGGAACACTCCCAAACTCATTTTATTAGGCCACCATCACCCTGATACCAAAACCAGACAAAGATACTACAGAAAAAGAAAATTACAGACCAATATCACTGATGAATATAGATTCAAAAATCCTCAAAAAATACTAGCAAACAGAAGCCAACAACACATTAAAAGGATCATGCACCATGATCAAGTGGGATTTATCCCAGGGATGCAAAGATTCTTCAAAATATGCAAATCACTCAATGTGATACACCATATTAACAAATTGAAGAATAAAAACCATACGATCATCTCAATAGATGCACAGAAAGCTTTTGTCAAAATTTGACACCCATTTATGATAAAAACTCTCCAGAAAGTGGGCACTGAGGGAACCTACCTCAACATAATAAAGGCCATATATGACAAACCCACAGCAAACATCATTCTCAAATGTGAAAAAGTGAAAGCATTTCCTTTAAGATCAGAAACAAGACAAGGATGTCCACTCTCGCCACTATTATTCAACATAGTTTTGGAAGTCTTAGCCACAGCAATCAGAGAAGAAAAATAAATAAAAGGACTACAAATTGGAAAAGAAGAAGTAAAACTATCACTGTTTGCAGATGACATGATACTATACATTGATAATCCTAAAGATGCCACCAGAAAACTACTAGAGCTAATCAATGAATTTGGTAAAGTTGCAGGATACAAATTTAATGCACAGACATCTCTTGCATTCCTATAATGCAAGATCAATGAAAGATTAGAAAGAGAAATTAAGGAAACAATCCCCAATACCTAGGAATAAACCTACCTGAGGAGGTAAAAGACCTGTACTCAGAACTATAAAACACTGATGCAAGAAATCAAAGATGACACAAACAGATGGAGAGATATACCATGTTCTTGGATTGGAAGAATCAATAGTGTGATAATGACTATACTACCCAAAGCAATGTACAGATTCAAGGCAATCCCTATAAAATTACCAATGGCATTTTTTACAGAACTAGAACAAAAAAATCTTCAAATTTGTATGTAGAGACAAAAGACCCCGAATAGCCAAAGTGACCCTGAGGGAAAAAAAATGGACTTGGAGGAATCAGCCTCCCTGACTTCAGACTATACTACAAAGCTATAGTAATCAAGACAATATGGTACTGGCACAAAAACAGAAAGATAGATCAATGGAACAGGATAGAAAGCCCAGAGATAAACCCATGCACCTATGGTCAACTAATCTGTGACAAAAGAGGCAAGGATATACAACGGAGAAAAGACAGTCACTTCAATAAGTGGTGCTGGGAAAACTGGGCAGCTACATGTAAAAGAATGAAATTAGAACACTCCCTAATACCATACACAAAAATAAACTCAAAATGGATTAAAGACCTAAATGTAAGACCAGACACTATAAAACTCTTAGAGGAAAACATAGGAATAACACTCTTTGACATAAATCACAAGATCTTTTTTGACCCACCTCCTAGAGTAATGGAAATAAAAACAAAAATAAACAAATGGGACCTAGTGAAACTTAAAAGCTTTTGCACAGCAAAGGAAACTACAAACAAGACAAAAAGACAACCCTCAGAATGGGAGAAAATATTTGCAAACAAATCAACAGACAAAGGATTAATCTCCAAAATATATAAACAGCTCATGCAGCTCAATATTAAAGAAACAGCCCAGTCAAAATGTGGGCAGAAGACCTAAACAGACATTTCACTAAAAAAGATATACAGATGGCCAAGAGGCACATGAAAAGCTGCTCAACATCACTAATTATTAGAGAAATGCAAATCAAAACTACAATGAGGTATCACCTCACACCAGTTAGAATAGGCATCATCGGAAAATCTACAAACAACAAATGCTGGAGACGGTGTGGAGAAAAGGGAATCCTCTTGCCCTGTTGGTGGGAATGTAAATGGATACAGCCACTATGGAGAACAGTATGGAGGCTCCTTAAAAAACTAAAAATAGAATTACCATATGACCCAGCAATCCCACTACTGGGCATATACCCAGAGAAAACCATAATTAAAAAAGACACATGCACCCCAATGTTCATTGCAGCACTATTTACAATAGCTAGGTCATGGAATCAGCCTAAATGCCCATCAACAGATGAATGGATAAAGAAGGTGTGATACATACATACAATGGAATATTAGCTATAAAAAGGAAAGAAATTGGGTCATTTGTGGATGTAATTATAGACTGTCATACAGAGTGAAGTAAGTCAGAAAGAGAAAAACAAATATTGTATATTAACGCATATATGTGGAATCTAGGAAAATGGTACAGATGAACCAGTTTGCAAGGCAGAAATAGAGACACAGATGTAGAGCACAAACGTATGGACACCAAGGGGGGAAAGCGGGGGGCAGGGAGATGGTGGTGGTGGTGGTGGGATGAGTTGAGAGATTAAGATTGACACATATACACTAATATGTATAAAATAGATAACTAATAAGAATGTGCTGTATTAAAAATTAATTAATTAAATTTAATTTAAAAAAAGAAAAATATAGAAGCAAAGGTTACACTCCTATACTATCCATTTCAAGCTGAGATAATAAGACTAAGGAGTTCAATAAAAGTATTTTTAAAACAGCACAGATATAACTGGGCTAAAGTTTAAAATAATATTAACTATAAAATAATAATCACAATAGATAGCACATATTGCATGTTTACCATGTATAATGTACTATGCTAGAATCTTTAGATAAATTAACTTCTTTAATCTTCAAAATAACTCTGTAATTTTGTTTTATTTTTATCCCCACAGTAGAGATGAGGGCACTGAGGTCTCCTCTGAGATTGAGAATAGCCTGTGTCCTCCTAATCACTATGTCTTCATCACTTGTCAACTTGGGGGAGAAGAAATACAAACATCACCAAGAGGCATCAGGGGCACTTGCAGGAAATTCACGTGCCTCAAACATTTATATATATCCTGTCTAGGTGGGGTTCCTCCTGGTTCTAAATCACTACAGTAAAGAGCTACTAATTGGAAAATGTTCTGTCCCTCAGGTGTGTCAGTTAAGGAAAAAAGTTTAAATCATTTTTTCAAAGAAAACATACAGATGGCCAACAGACACATGCAAAGATGCTCAAAATCACTAATCTTTAGGGAAATTCCAATCAAAACCACAATGAGATATCACCTCACACCTGTCAGAATGGCTATTGTCAAAAAGACAAGAAATAACAAATATTGGCAAGGATATGGAGAAAAGGTAACCCCTATGCACTGCTGGTGGGAAAGTAAATTGGTGCAGCCACGATGGAAAACAGTACGGAGATACCTCAAAAAATTAAAAATAGAACTAACATATGCTCCAGCAATTCCAATCCTGAGTATTTATCCAAAGAAAACAAAAATACTAATTCAAAAAGACATCTGCACCCCTATGTTCATTGCAGCATTATTTACAATCGCCAAGATATGGAAGCAACCCAAGTGTGCATCAATAGATAAATGGATAAAGAAGATGTGGTATATATATACACTTGAATATTACTCAGCCATAAAAATAATGAAATCTTGCCATTTATGACAACATGGATGAACCTAGAGGTTTTATGCTAAGTGAAATAAGTCAGACAGAGAAAGACAAATACCGTATGATTGCACTTATATGTGGAATCTAAAAAACAAAACAAATGAACAAATAACAAAACAGGAACAGAGTCATAGATACAGAGAACAAACAGGTAGTTGCCAGAGGGGAGGGAGATAGGGGGAGGAGAGAAATAGGTGAGGGAGGGTAAGAGGTACAAACTTCCAGTTGCAAAATATATGAGTCACTGGTATGAAATGCAGAATGTGGAGAATATAGTCAATTATTATATAATATCTTTGGTGACAGATGGTAACTAGACTTTTGGTGGTCATTTTGAAATGTATAGAAATATTGGATCACTATGCTGTATACTAGGAACAAGCAAACAAACAACCTCACAGAAAAAAGAGATCACATTTGTGGTTACCAGAGGTGGGGGTAGAGGAGGGGAAATTGGATGAAGGCAGTTAAAGGTATCAACTTCCAGTTACAAGATAAATAAGTACTAGGGATGTCACGTACAACATGATAAATAAATGAACACTGCTGAATGTTACATATAAAAGTTGTTAAGAGAGGAAACACTAAGGGTTCTCACAACAAGGAAAAAAATTTTTTTCTATTCCTTTAAATCTGTATCTGTATGAGATGATGGATGTTCACTAAACTTATTGTGATAATCATTTCATGATGTATGTAAGTCAAATTATTATGCTGTACACCTTAAACTTATGCAGTGCTGTATGTCAATTATATCTCAATAAAACTGGAAAAATATATATATAAAAAGGTGATCAGCTTTTGGAAAGCTTTTTATGGGAAGATTATAATCCCCCAGTAGGTACATCAGTTTAAAAGTGGATCACATGGCAAAGCTCCTCCTAGACATTTGCAAGGAGTCCTGTAAGCAGAAGAGAGGAAGGGGGTCCTGAAAATGCAGTTGCCCAATCCAATGACTGATTTTGATAACTAAATTCCAACAGAGACTAAATTCCCACTCTTCTCAGGGAACTGCAGTTTTCCTTGTGCAAAGAAAATGTATGCTGTATAAATGTGCCAAGAAAAGCAAGACACATAGATCTTTTCTCTTGAAAATGTACATTTAAATGAAATTGATCTCAGTTAATTGTCCAAAATGCATCTTCATCAAGATCCCGGAGTCCTGGGAAATTGATTACATTCTCCCATACAAGATCAAGGACATGTCTGTGTTGAATATACACTTAGGAGAACAACTTTAATCCAAGTGGAATGTTTCCTGAGCATATTAGAGGGGCTCAGGTCCCAAAGGGCTGGTAATATAAGAAGTATGTCATATAGAGTAAGGTTGGTCAAGAAGGTGCTTGTGAGAATTTTTTATAAGAAAAATCTACTGGTAGGTTAGTAAAACCATGATTTCAATTCAATAGGGATTATTGGGTCTCAAAAACGATACCAGAGCCAAAAATGTCCCATTGGTTGGTTCTGTTTGGAAAGGTAATTTTCTAACAGAACATAATGTTATGCACCCCCAACCCTCCCAGTTGTGGTGTGCACACGTGTGTGTGCACGCACACACACACACACACACACTTTCCCCTTCCTTTACAGATCAAGAAAGAGTATAAAGATACAGAGATGAGAATTTGGTTGGCTGATAGATAGATGGAAGATGCCGTCTCTGAAAATGACCTTCAGGGAAGCAGAAAATAAAAGATCCAGACTGATATTTGTAAGGAGGATACATTTGCAAAATAGCAAAATAGTGTAGACACCTTCCTAATCTTATGGAATGCAACATCCTGGGTGTTCGGCTATCTTCCCTTTCAGCATATTTTGGTTTGGCAGAGGCCATGGACTTCAGAACATACTAGTAAGCTTGTTAAAATGCAGATCCCTGGGCCCCAGACCAGACCTCCACTGAATCAGAACGGCTACAGTGCCCAGGAATCTTTCATTTCAGCCAGGCTTCCCAGGGGATTCTCATCCAGGTCATACTTTGAGAACCACTATCGGAACTTTTGTTTTGGTAGATTGGTCAGTGCTAATAACATACCAGGAACTTTGTTCTGATTCTCTGTTGATGGTTAAGAGTGTTTATTTTACTGAAATAAAATCAGTTATTTCAAACTTTTCACCTCAATGGGATGTTTGTTCCCGTTTCCAGGTACCTTCTCTTTCTACAAAAAAGGACCCAATATTGAAGAATAATCTGCCATTCATTTGAGCAAAATTACCTCTTCTCTAGCTCTCCCTCTGTGTCATTTCCCACAAGATGTTCCTTTTCCTTTTCATGCCCTTGTTCCGTTGAATGCGATACCTTGTTTCTTTTTTTTCTTCCTACCCCTTAAAAAAATCTTCAACCTCTGATTATTTATTTATTCCAATAATAGCTCTTGAGTTGGGTGAAAGTCTTAACAGTTCTTCAAACATGGAATGCTCCTCTGTATTTTTCATCAGAGATAACAAATGTTATAAACGCGTTGCTCTGACTTCAAAGTTCCGATGAGAAAACCTTAGCTCTCTTAAATATACCCTCTGATTTATGGCAATAATAACAATTGTAATTTGAACTTATCTGATGCTTTCTTGGCAATTTTTCCTGGTCTCAGTAAGAACAACATATTTGAAGTCTGTTTTCTCAGAATGCCATACGCAGCTGTGTAATGTTTAGGAAATTAAAAGGAGACTGTATTTTAAATGTTTCTAGGCAGTTATTGTGGGACGTTGTCTTATGGTGTTGTGGTATGCTGTGTGTGCGTGTTTCACTGAAAGATATGAGGTGACCAATTTCATTTCATTCTGCCTGCAATGTGTTAATTTCTCTAATAAACAAATCACCAAAACTGGTAATATAAAAAATAATTGATGGTTTTTGTGTTGATTTAGTTTGGGTTGCCCTAAAAAAAGACTGAGGTGGAGATTTGCTTTCAAGAATTTCATTGAGAAAAATTGGCGCAGGGTGGAGATCCCTGGTTTGCACTGTGTCACAAGAACCAATTGTGCTCATCTCTTCCCAATTCTGTTTTCAGTGTCATCACATTGGTGGCTTGAAATTGGCTATATTGGGAGTATTTACACCACAGAAACTGGCAAACACTGCAAATCAGTGATCTGGAGAGCTGGCGGTTAGACATTTACCAGCACACCACTGAAACCACATACAATGGTGCAATATCTAGGTTGGAGTGAGGGAACAGGATTGGAAACAGGAGAAGTTGCACTGTGATGTCATCATAAGGAAGGCTTCAGTAAGCCCCAGGGAAGCTATGCAACTGAGATGGGCCCTTAGAGTTATCTCAAAAGGAGGCATGAGAGCCAGGTCTTGTCTCCTCATCGACTATTCACGGGATGCAAGCTACAGGGTAGAGGTGTTGGGGAGAGTGTTACGTTGGGCAAGACAATTCTGTTCAGTTGAAGGCAATTCAATTCTTGGAGAGGGACTCAGCTTTGGGCTGACAGCAGTCCATCCTCTTAAAAAGTTTATTTCTAATCTACACACTTAAAAAAATTTATAATGGAAAAACCTAAACATATGATAAAATAGAATAGTATAATGAATCCACATGTGCCTATCACCTAGCTTCAAACACTATCAATTCATGGCCAATTTTTTCATCCATTTCCCTTCTCCCCACTTCACTCCTCTCCCACCTGATTGCTTTGAGGCGAGCCCCGGAAGTCTTATGATTTCATCAGTATATATTTCACTGCGTCTCTCTAAAAGGTAGAGATGTCTTAATTTGTTTCAACCTCATTAAAAGGTAAGTCTTCAGGATCACGAAGGCACCAAAATTAGTCAAATTTTCTTTCTCAGTCTCATACCATGCACTCTTATTTCCCGGAGTAAGAGTAGGAATTATTTCTAAAGTAGGTATATGGTGTCTTGAACGATAATAAATCAGCCCTTTTGGGACATTTATCATGTGCCAGACACTGTACTAAGAACTCTGACATACATTATCTTCACGGGACTCCCGTGGAGACGAATCATGGACTCATCTTGGACAGCAGCAGTGTTGAAGATGTCAGGGGGTTAGCAGTGACTAAAGAGGACTTCCAAGACTCTGATGGGGCATTGCTTTTTTCTGAGGATGGCTTCTTCCTTATTGAATCAATTTTCTTAAAAATTTATTTCAGCTAAATTTTATATATCAGCAGGGGTGATTCAAGCAGGAATAAGAACTAGTGAGACCAGCTTACCCATCTGAAAGGGTGATGCCTGTAAGGGTTTAAGGTAGAACCTGTCACACTCATTCTTGTTGTACCCCTTTGTCCAGATGAGAGGCTTAAATCTGATGGTTGCAAGTCAACTGCTCAGAAAAGTTATCACTGATACAAATCAATGAAATATCGAACATGAGGAGTCAGAGCAGAAGAAAGAGATGGTTTTTTTTCCCCTCTGGCATGAAACAGTGCTCTCTTTTATTCAGCCCAGATGCTAATTTCTATATCAAAAACATTGATTGAAGGGGCTAGTGATTTTGGCTCGCACCCAAGTTTATTCAGGATCTTTCTTAATTAGGTTTGGGTGCACTGCCCGTGGCCAGGGTTAGGTCTGGCTCCAATCACCACATGCTCTCCACTTCATCACCGGCCAAGGAAAAAGGCAAGGAAATTGCTGCTTCTTTGTTTCTCCAAGCCCATGAGTCTGTTTTCTTTCCAGATTTGAAGCTTGCATGGACCAAATGTGCAAGGAAGACCAAAAGAAGTGTAATGGCTTCAGTGAGGTGAGATCAATCTAGCCTACTTAACTAGTGATCCCCACCATGAATAAGGCTCTGTGTGTGAAAAATGAACGGGTAGCCATGTGAGATCGTGGCAAAAGATCTTGGCATCTGGTGTTTCACCAGGTTGATGCAGCCAATCAGACTACAAGTTTTTTTAAAGGGAAAAATAATTTCTTTTGCCAACAATACATGACTTCCTCATAATTCATCTAGTTTGTACATAACTGTAGTTGTCATGCAACTATTTTAATAATGTTCATATCAATTTCATATACTTTATACTAGTCTTTTAAAAGCATCTCTGCACACATAAAACATCAATAAATCTCAGTCACAAATTATAGACACCTATGATAAAAGGGGTTTTTCTTTATACATAGTGTGTTGATATTAAAAAATATAATCCAGGTCCCCTAAAATATTTTCAACTAAATATCTAAGAGTTTTTAACTCAAAAATAATCTTAGACAAAACTTCAAAGTATATATTTGTAAGATTTTATATTAATGAGACAACTCATTAAGTTGGATCAACTAAATAGGATGAACCAAATGTTAAAGATTTCCTACATAGACACTTCTATAAGTCCTATGGATAGTTAATGTTACAGGCACATTATACAGAAAAATTAAAATAATTTATTAAAGTGGGTCTATTTCTAATAAAATGAACACTAACTCTTTTGAAAATTGCATTTTTTACTATGCATTTATTAATTATAGCAGCCAAGTAGAGAAGAAACATGCCAGCTATTCAAACTGTTAACATGTACCTTGACTGTGAATATAGATGGAAGATAGGGATTACCAGATATTTGAAGAAACCCAACAACACCAAAATGAGTAGCAAAGATGAAAACAGAGAAAAACTTTCACCGACAGCAACAATCATAGAAAAGGGAACTTTTTAAATATTCTAATTATTATCCTTGTGGGTCAAGCTGATTGTTTGAAGATATCACATCCACAAAACAAAACTGGGTTGATATGAAAAGAAACCAGAGCTCATGAAAATTAAAAATACTATTTAAATGTTTGGTGAAAATAAATCAATAGAAAGAAAATAATAAAAAAATTTTAAATCTCTCTCAGAATATAAAGCAAAGGACAAAAGAGATAGAAAACATGAGAGAAAATTTTAAAGATATAGCAGAGCCATACAGGAGGACCAATAACCATCTAACAAAAAGTTGAGAAAGAAAGAATAAGGAAAACTGAAGGCAGGAAAAATAATCTAAGAAATAACATAAAAGAACTAGTTCCCTGAGGCTGAAACAAAACAGAAGGTAGGAAAGGCCCAGTAAGTACTGAGTTGATGAATAAAAATAGATTTTCACCTAAAAGCATCTTCATGAAACTTTGCTACACTAAGGATAAAGAAAACTAAAAACTTTCCAACTAGAAAAACAAAACAATCTCACCTACAAAAGTAAAAGTACCAGATTTTACTTCTGAATATTACAAACGGGTCCTCCAAAGAGTTCGTTCCAATTTTCACACCCATCAAGCAGTGTATAAAAATATTCATTTCCCCCATCTGTACCAATGCTGAATATTACCATTTTTATAATCTTTGTCAACCTGATGGAGAAGAAAATGGGTTCTTATTAACGTACGAGTGATACAATTTTTTCATGTGTGTACGGCTGTATGTATTGGTCTTTTGTGCATTTTTTTGTTTGTATCCCCTGCTGCTTTTTCTATCATGAATGTCTCATTAGCATTTCTGGATGCTAGAAGACAATGAAGCAATGCCTTCAAATTCAGAGGGAAAATAGTTTTGAGTCTAAAATCCTATATCCAGAAAAATATGTCTAATCAAGGGAGGGACAAATAGGGACTTTTTTTTAACATAAAAGGTTCACAAGGTTTACTTCCTCAGTACCCTTTCTTTAAAATATTCCTTACCCAATACTCCAATAAACACATCCAAGGAAAAGAAAGACATGGTATCCAGAAAAGAGCAGAATTAACCCAGGAATAATTTTTAAAATCCCAAAATGGTAATTTATTAGTTAAAGTAGATTAAACATTTGTAAGAAAAGGCGATGGGCTGTTTTTTGCTCATAGGGAAGTCAAAAGTCATGTCTCTGGGTGGCAAGCACCCTCCTCCACATGGTACTTCAAGGACCCAGGCTATTCTCAGCCACCCACCTATGGCTCCACCAAGCCCTAGGACCTTGTCATGTCATGTGTGGTTGAGGCTCCAGATTTCAACCTGTGAGAAAGAAAAGGTGAGCGTGGAGGAGGCCCAACTCTTAGCCTGTCTGATGCTAGACTTAACTCTGACCCTTTGGCCACCTTCCAAGGAAGATGACAGGCCCTGATTCCACAATCCCAAAAGGAGCATCCAGAGATCTCTAAGAAGCAGAATTGCTGCAGACAGCACCCTGATTTCTCAGTTCCTAGAGATCCAGCCCTCCTCCCCCAACCCTGCTCCAACACTAACCCCCTTTACTTCTGCCTGATAGATGAGACCTTATAAGCTCTATCCATACTCTGGTCCTAGAGTCCAGAGCCATGTCCCCACAGCCCCTGGTGAGAAGGTCAGCCAGTCCCTTATCCCATGTCTCATTCCCATCATTTCGTCTCGCGTGGACACATTCACCTCACTCCTCAGAAAAATATATGTGCAACACTCTCAGCTAAGGCATCTTTGAAATGGCTGGGCTGGGCCGTGCTGGAGGAGGGGGTGTCGCAGCGGTGGGTGTCCATCTACACGAAGCTCTCAGGCAGTGGGAACTTTGTCCTGGCCACCAGAACTTCGAGCGTGCTAAGTCTGGCCCATATGCTCCTCAGGATATGAAAAGAGAGGTGGTAGGTTTCTCACCTCTGTGATCTTCACTCTGCCTCTCAAATTGTCACACCTCACTTAGAGACCCTCCTGGGTTTCATTAGTGATGGGGAAAGCCAGCCAACTGGGGATTAGTATAGGTTTGTTTGGGGATGGTTCTTTTAAAATTCCACTTTCACAGGGGAATAGCCTGGGGTCAGCTCTTCAGTGAAATGCTGGAAACGAGAAAATATGGTGCACTTTATGGCTTGTTTATCCAACTGCATCTTCCCTGGTGCACGTTCCTGGGGTCTCTTCCCTCCTGGGTTTATGATCTTCCAGGGTTTTGCAGCTTGTTAAAAGCTATTCTTCAGTGACAGTTTAAGGACGATGAGAGGTAGCCACTAAAAATAACAGCATGCACAGCAATTCATTCCTGCCCCCATCTCTATGCGGTATCCTCCTCCATGTTCACCATTCAGCCTTAAATATGAATATGTGTGAGTGACGTGAAAATGGAATTTATATGTGGTAGGTCCTCACCTTGCAGAAGTAAGGGTGGGGTGACAGACTTTCAGAAAACACTTGTTCATCAGAATTCCAAGAGCATTCATGTTCAGTTCTTTTAAATTTATACTTCCAAAGTTCATGATGAGACAGATGTTCTATAAAAAGGGGAAGGTACTAGAACCAGAAATCTAACAGTGAGCTTCACGTTTTGAAACTTGCTTTTTTTGCCTCTGGGAAAAAAATTAAAGTTTTAATAAAAAGATGCTTAAAAGGAGAGACAGGCGAGTTGAACAGAGATTCAGTAAACCAAAGAGCTAAGAAATTATTTAAAAGCTATCCTGTGTTCATTATTGTGTTCTTGAATGATAAGATATCCCAGTGAGGACAAACTTTAGTCCTGGCAACATTATGGTCTAAGTAACCAGGCACACTGACAGCTTTCTATTACAAGCATCTGCATCTTTCCATCTAAGGGTTTTCTGTGGACCCAGGAGTCCCCACCTACAGGAAGCAAGAGTTCATACCCCAAGAGCAACCCTCCTCAGTGAGTGATGGGAGTTGGCAGATGAGAACCTTGAGCTCTTCACCATCTGGGGGCGTAATCTGAAGACATGTTCTACACAGTCTCTCAGACTGTCCTCAACAGGCTAGAACTCTAGCTGCCCACAGTGGTAACCTGCTGATCAACAAACCCTTTATTCACTGTCTTCTTTTCCACATCTCCCTTCCCCACTCTCTCACCATATTTCTGGAATCATCTCCCAAATAAACTCCTAGCACCCAAATCCTTGTCCCTGTGTCTGCTGTCGGATGAACCCAAGCAAGACACCTCTTCCCTTTGACCCACCAACACCTAATCTTGAGGTCTACGGTCTTATTGGAGTCACAAGAACTTGCCCAGTTGAGTATGACATTGTTACAACCTTCCCCAAGAAACCAAACATTGGCCTTTCCAGAGGACCATCTTTCCAGAGATGCCACCAACTACATCTGCCCAGGCTAGGTCAGCTGTATCTCAGCTCACCCCCAGACAGATGAATGAGAAATAAATGCTTAAGCCACTGAGTTGTCACACCATCAGATGGAAAGACCTATACATTTAAAATAACTGAATGGTAAGAACTAATCTTTCTTTAATTGAGGAAAATTTTTTTCCCTCAAATAGTAATAATATCACAAAGAACCAATACATAAAAGACATGAGATAATAATTTCACATAAATAAAGTACTGAATTTGGACAGCAATAAAAAGAAATATAAAATAAATTCATAAGAAGGCACCATTTCCAGTTTCTACCTATTAAATATGAGGATGATAGAAATCGAGTTTTGAAGATACTAGTCCACTGCTCTTAAAACAGAGTCCAAGCACTCCACAGTGACCACAAGTCCTCCTCTCTGACCACCTCTGTCATCTTGCAGCTCCATTTTTTGGCGGTATGCGGGCCTCTCACTGCTGTGGCCTCTCCCGTTGTGGAGCAACAGGCTCCAGGCGCGCAGGCTCAGCGGCCATGGCTCACGGGCCCAGCCACTCTGCGGCATGTGGGATCTTCCCGGACCGGGGCACGAACCTGCATCCCCTGCATCGGCAGGTGGACTCTCAACCACTGCGCCACCAGGGAAGCCCCTCACCGCCATATTTCTTAAATGTTCTTAGCTTCTTCCTGTCTCAGGCGGCCACCCCCCGCCGCAATACATTGTTCCTTCTGCCTGGAAATGTTCCTTCCTCTTCCTCCTCACTCCTACTCCCCAGCTCTTCACTGCTCCTTTCTTCTAATTGACACAAGTGTACTATGATTGACAGACAGAATTGACCACATTATTTAATTTTCTCTCTACTTATTAATTTTTGTTTTGAGCATGTCTAGTTGATTTCATGTAATATTAAGTGTATGTATGGTTCAACTCCACTTTGTTTCTTTATGACATTGGAATCCTCTCTAAAATTTAAGTATGGAATGCCATTTTATTGATCATCTCCTCTGGGTGCTCCATTACTTTCTTGTAGATTATTGTCTCATAAAATCATGGCAATAACATTGCAAGGTAGCCATAAATGTACTCATTTTTGGGCTTCCCAGGTGGCGCGGTGGTTGAGAGTCCACCTGCCGATGCTAGGGGACACAGGTTCGTGCCCCGGTCTGGGAAGATCCCACATGCCGCGGAGCGGCTGGGCCCGTCAGCCATGGCCACTGAGCCTGCGCGTCCGGAGCCTGCGCTCCGCAACGGGAGAGGCCACAGCAGTGAGAGGCCCGCGTACCGCAAAAAAACAAAAAATTTACTCATTTTTATAGATGAAGAAAGTGAGATTCAAAGAATAGATAGGAGGACTTCTGGTTTGGCTCAGATGTGTAAAGAACTTGGAAGTTGTCACTCCCACCCTTGCAACAGGAGATAGCCAAACAGATAGAAAATTACTTGTTTTTTTTGGACCCATCAGAGAACTGAGGTGGCAGGGCAAAGAGCCAGTCTGAAATCTGAAGAGACAAGGGCAGCCAGAAAGTCAAGGTCAAATCTGCTTACCTGAATCACAAGCTGCTGGAGCCATAAAGCAGTAGGAACATTCAAATGGCAATTTTGATGAATTGCTGGAGGCTGAGTGTGGACTAACAAGGGAATGAGAAACTTCTGAGGTCCCCAGTAGTGCAGGGGGCAACTTTCATGGCTTTTTACCCCCATGAATTCCACCAAGTCCTCACAATGAAGATCTGAGAAGGATCTCCTCCTGGCTCTGGCCAGGGAGAGAAAGGGGAATCCTCGTGAAAATATGTCCAGAACATTTTCCACCACAAAGATGAACCCTCCATGGGAAAAAATATTGCAAGAGCCTTGTCCCATCTGGCGAAGGGGCATGTCTGCCAATCCAGTCCCCTCTAGCCTTCCTGTTCTATCTAATGTAGGGTAGAGGCAAGGTCAACAGAGGTCAGGGCTCTGAAGAAATAGATTGTGTAAGGAACGGCACCAAGAAACGGGGGAGAGCTTAAACAAGCTTTATTTGGGAACACTCCCGGGCGAGGTTCACTGGTCCGAGAGAAAGAGGCCAGAGAAGTCGCGCCCGGGCGAGGATTTGGGCAGAATTTATAGGGGAAGAAGGGAAAGGGGTGTGGTGAATCCGGGAGGGCGCAGCTTATTCCTTATTTGGTGGTCTCTTCGGGTATCGTGGCAATATCTGGTGCTGGTTGCATCGTTCTTGGGACCGTTAGTCCCGCCCCTCGAAAGGCGGGAAGGCTGGGCCGGGTGGAAAGTCCCCAGGTCAGTTCCTGGAACTGGGTGGTCCAGAAAGTTTCGGTGTGATGCAACCTGTGAGTCTGATTGCGTTCCCCTGCCTCGGGCCAGTTGGCCTTACAGATTGGGAATGCTACAGCCAGGGAAGAAAGTAAAGGGCAGAGGAAAAAGTAGCTGTACCACTAGTAACTCACTTGTGAAGGTCACAGCCCAAAGACACAGGATCACTAAAACATTGAGATGTAATTGCAAGATTATAAAACATTCCCCCGTCTCAACACATTATCAGCACACCAATAAAGACTCCCGTATAACAACAGTGGGTTACAGCTGAAAGTGCAGACCCAGAATTTCTCTGAGAAGGAACACTTAGGGAAACCCAAAGTCAAGACAAAAACAAGGACACCAGAGGAATTTAAAACCTCTTGAACCTATAGCTACAGCAAGCCTTAAACAAATTCAAACTCCTAACCAGAAAAATGTAAATCCTCACAGCAAAGGCTTATTTACCTCAGGTCCTATAATCCAATAAAGCATACAAAAAACCCACAAACAAACAAACAAGAAAAACCCACAGTCTGAAGAAACAAAGCAATCATCAGAACCAGACCCAGATATAACATAGATATTTGAATTACAGGACAGGGAATTTAAAATAACTATGATTAATATATTAAAGGTTCTAATGGAAAAAGTAGAAAATAGGCAAGAACAGATGGGAATATAAGCAGAGAGATGAAAACTCTAAGAAAGCATCAAAAGGAAATGTTAGGGAAAAAATTGTACCACAACTAAAGAACAACTTTGATGGGCTCATCAGTAGATTTGACATGACTGAGGAAAGAATGAGTAAGCTTGAAGATAGAAACTTGCCAGAGCAGAACATCCAAAAACTGCAGGGCAATTTTGAAAGGGTAACATACAAGTAATTAGAGTGCCAGAAGTAGAAAGAAATGATGAAGCCCAAGAAATATTTGAAGTAAGAGTGGCTGACAACTTTCAAAAACTAATGACAAACAGTAAAACACCACAGATCCAGGAAGCCCACAGGTAAAGAATATATACAAACAAATTAAAACCTTATGTATGTCATATTTAAACTGCAGAAAAAGACAAAGTCTTGAAGAAGCTAGAGGAAAAAAAAAACAACACCTTTCCTAGAGAAGAACTAGCATAAGGATTACAGTGGACTTCTCATCAGAAACTGTGCAAACAAAAGGAGGGTGATATGAAATATTTGAAGTGTTGAAAGAAAACACACCACCAACTTAGAATTCTGTCCAGTGAAATTATCCTTCAAAAATGAAAGAGAATGGGTTTCCCCAGTGGCGCAGCGGTTGAGAGTCCGCCTGCCGATGCAGGGGACACGGGTTCGTGCCCCGGTCCGGGAGGATCCCACATGCCGCGGAGCGCCTGGGCCCGTGAGCCATGGCCGCTGAGCCTGCGCGTCCAGAGCCTGTGCTCCGCAACGGGAGAGGCCACGGCAGTGAGAGGCCCGCGTAACGCAAAAAAAAAAAAAAAAAATGAAAGAGAAATAAAGACTTTCTCTGACAAACAAAAATTGAGGGAATTCATCACCAGTGGACCTGCTCTGCAAGAAATGTTAAAAGTTCTTCAGACAGAAGGAAAATAATACAGGTAGGAAACTTGGATCTGCATAAAAACAGAAGGGTGTTGGAGAAGGAATAAGTAGAGGTAAAATAAAATATTTTATTCTTATTATTCTGAAACCAGTTTGAATGATAACTTTTTAAAAGTAATAATAGTAACAATGTATTGCAGTGAGTATAGCATATGGATAAGTGAAATTAATAACAGCAATGTCACAAGGAATAGGAGAGGTGAATTGAGAACATTCTGCTAAAAGGTACTTGGACTTCATGTGAAGTGTTATAGAGTTATTTGAAGGTGGATTTAGATTAGCTCTTTTTTAAAAGGTGTATTTTACACTACAGGGAAACCACAAAAAATGTTTTAAGTATAACTGATATGCTAAGAAAGAAGATAAAATGGGATTAATTATGTAAAATGCTCAGTTAAAACAGAGAAGGAAGAAAAAGAGAAGGGGAAAAAGGCAAAAAACAATACAATGAAAAGAAAACAAACATGGTAGATGTTAATCCAATTATACCAATAATCACTTTAAATGTGAATGCTCTAATACATCAATTAAAAGACAGAGATTGTCACAGTATTTGAAAGATCAAAGAGGTGGTAAATGGAAGAGCTCAGATATGCTCCCAAGACTGAATCCACAATAGAGGTTCTTTCTGCTTTACCAGAGCGGGTGTTTCTTTTATAAAAAGAAGAAAAAATAATTTCGGCACTGACACATTTGATATACAAATATCTCCTGAGTTAAGTTACGTCTACCAAAACATTAAAAAAAAAAAGAGTAGAAATCTGAAATAAACCTAGATATTCAAAAAGTTGTTAAAGTGCATGTACTAGTTAGGAATGCATTAGGCTGAAAATAAAAATATACCCAATAAATACTGGCTTAAACAAATAGGGTTTAGATTTCTCACCTAAAAGAAAGTCCAGAGACAGGCAGTTTCTAGCATGCTCAACAGTGCCATTTGGGAGCCAGATTATTCCTGTCCTTTCAACCCACTTCCCTTGGCTTTTGTCCTCATGTCTGTTGCCTAATTAACACAAAATGGCAACCATAGCTCTGGATTTCACATCATCATTCAAGGCAGGGAACAGAGGAAAGAGGCATGCTGGTAGTCTATGGCCCATTTTAAAAGGAAAGAAAATGCTTTCCCTGAAATTCTCTCGGGAGAACCTGCTTACATCTTTTTGGCTGGAACTGTATCACATAACCACCTGTTGCTGCAAGAGGCTAAGAAAATGAGAATTTTGTTTTTCCAAGGTATGTAAGTGAGGTAGGTGAGGGAACAGAAGGTAAACAAACTCCCTTATAGTGGCTACCATTGCATATCCAAATAAAAAGAGAAAATCTGATTTTCTAGCTATCATTAGGTTTACTTTTTCTTCTTTTGCTTTCTTGAACTTATGATTTCTTGAAAAAAAATGGTTGCATTGAATATTCGCCATATGAGTCACAACTTCACTTAAAACTAAAACATCTTTCTTTTTCATCTGTTTAACTCTTTTGCCCTTCATTCTCTGTCATAGAGCTGGTCTGCAAGCTATAACCTGGACTGTATTAATGCTTCCATGGGTTATGATATACACTTCAAGTGAAAAGATATAATTTAGGTGAACATGTTGTGCAAATGATAAGTAAGATGTCTTTAGGTTCTGCATACATGAGGTTTAACTTATTTCATCCTAAGATGACATGGGGCATTTGGTGTGGAGTACCAAACCAGGTGCTCTCAGAATATTCTCAACTGTAAGTGTTTGAAAATCCAACTCATACGGCTTTCTTAAAAAATAGATGGAGTTTCTCAGCTTCAGCAGTTTTATCCACTGAATCAAGAATGTCACCAAGGACGCTGTTTTTGTTTTTCACTTTGGGGTTTTTTTTTTTTTTTAATCTCTTTTCTACCATTGATTCCATTTGCTTTACCCTCAGGCTGAGTTGCCTCATGCTCACATAATGGCTGCCAAGAACTACAGGGCAGCATATTTTCTGATACATATGTAAAATATAAAAAAGATAGAGTTAAATATATCTTTCTCTTATCCTGGCCATTTAGTTTGCTACAGTCCTTCACTTTGCTCTGACTGAAACTGAACCAGTCACTGTATCGATTAAGAACACAAAGATCTGGTTGGCTTCAGCCAATCAAGGCTCATCCCCACAGCTGGGGATGGGGTCAATCCCACACAAAGTGCAAAGTGCATAGTTGCACAGTGGGAGAGAGAGAAGAGAGAAGAGCGGGGTAGCCAACTTGTGGTTGCTGAGGAGGAGGAACCCAAATTCCACTAGAGCCAGATCCCTGCACTCCTTCCTTACCATCTGTGAACATGGGTCTGCACGAACTTTAGATCCCTCCTCTATAATATATGACTAGTAAAACCTACTCACCAGCTCAACCCCTCCCTCAGGGTCATTGTAAGGATTGAATAAGATAACATAAATGAAGGTCTTTGTAAGCAGTAAAGTATTCAATGCTACAACATACACAAATTATTAAGTGCTAAAGGTAAGCTTCTGGATGAATTTCCATTATACACGTTGAGCAGCTACTGTAACTAACCTGCTTCTTTTGGCCCTTCCCATTCCTGTTCACACCATCCACCTTCCGACTGACCACACCTTTGCCTGAGGTTTTTCTCTGGGCACCAGAGCCCTCTCTGTCCATAATGGTTGTCAGGTCACAAGCGCTGGGGAACTAACATCCTTTTCTTCAGCCCAGAAGCAGCCCAGCCTGTGACTGATGAAGTTGCGGAATAAATTCCTTGCTCCTGGGGAGGGAATATTCTGGGGCGTGTTCTGCACAAATCCCAGAGTGGTGTCTCCGCTTGTCTGCTCTTGTAACTGGCTTGCTAATGCACCTTGTATTGGGTTTCTCCCCTCCCTATCTCATTCCTCTCACGAACCCCTGCTTCCTGGGATCACCTCCCAAATAAACTCCATGCACTCATATCCTTTTCTCAGATATGCCTTCTAGAGGAACCCAAATGAAGACATACATCAAATTCGTATCACGCAAATACGAGAATGCTTATTTGCCATGAAAAGTATATTCCAGACATTGTATTTTAAAATACATTCAATGATTCTTTTAAAGTGATTTCTGTGTGAGTTTTCATTTTCTATGTATAGTGTACCCTTGTTGCTAATGAATTCATTATGTTGCTAGGCTCACTGAGGGGTCAAACATGGCCTGACTCCAGAGAAAGATGAAACACAAGCAATGGTCCCCAGATGTATTTTTTACAAAGTCCTGTCCTGAAGATAGATAATGCTATTAGAACCCAGAATCTATAATTAGTATATTTATCAGTAAAAGACACACTAGACTGTGATGAATTTGCATGTTTGAAGGCAAAAGAAAAAAAAAATATGTTCAATATGCATCCACTTACCCATTACTATTTTTTTGAAAAGTTTTGTTTTGCACTGAGTTCATTTTTATTATAATCAAGTGATTAAACTGAGCTGAACAGACCATTTCATTTAGGCTTGTAAGAAATGATGGCCTGTTGTGTTATGTGAGCATTTTGAAAAAATAACTTGGTTTTAAACCATTTAGCAGGGCTGCATACAAGTGTTATAAATTGAATGTCTAGCTATATTTGTTTTCTTATTTTCCAGTTGAATTCAAATTTGTTTCAAAACTTAACCCTGCCTCAGGGCCTTTGCACTTTCTTTTTTTTTTTTTTTTTTTTTGCGGTGCATGGGCCCCTCACTGTTGTGGCCTCTCCCGTTGAGGAGCACAGGCTCTGGATGCGCAGGCTCAGCGGCCATGGCTCACAGGCCCAGCTGCTCCGCGGCATGTGGGATCTTCCCGGACCGGGGCATGAACCCGTGTCCCCTGCATCGGCAGGCGGACTCTCAACCACCGCGCCACCAGGGAAGCCCCCTTGCACTTTCTGATCCCTCTATCTGGAGTGCATATCTCTGCATGGCTGGCTCTTTCTCCTTATTTAGGTGGTAGAAAGTCCCTCTTCACCCGCTATCTAATACTACGCTGTCCCATATAGTAGCCACTAGCCATATGTGGTTGCTGAGCACTTCATAGGTGCCATATACATGCCATATACATAAAACATATGCTGGATTTTAAAGACTTAGTATGAAAAAAATCTATAAAACATCTCATTAATAATTTTTATATTGATTACTTGTTGAAATGCTATTTTGGATATATTGAGTTAAATGTATATTATTAAAATTAATTTTGCCTGTTTCTTTCTACTTTTCTTAATGTGACCAGAAAATTTTACTTTTTTTTTTTTTTTTTGGTGGTACGCGGGCCTCTCACTGGTTGTGGCCTCTCCTGTTGCGGAGCACAGGCTCTGGACGCGCAGGCTCACGGGCCCAGCCGCTCTGCGGCATGTGGGATCTTCCCGGACCGAGACAAGAACCTGTGTCCCCTGCATCGGCAGGCGGACTCTCAACCACTGCACCACCAGGGAAGCCCTGACCAGAAAATTTTAAATGTCATATGCAGCTTACATTTTGGCCCGCATGATATTTCTGCTGTTCAGTGATGACCTAAAGTCAGGCCCACACCAACCTCAGCACTCTGCTTTATTGTCATCACAGCACTTTATCACTCTTACACAAGCCAATTCTAAACTAGTTACTTGTAAATGATGCCATTTGCAGCAACATGGATGGACCAAGAGATGATCATACTAAGTGAAGTAAGTCAGACAGAGAAAGGCATACCACATGATATCACTTATATGTGGAATCTAAAAATGTGATACAAATGAACTTATTTACAAAACAGAAATAGACTCACAGACATAGAAAACAAACTTATGGTTACCAAAGGGGAAAGGGGGGTAGAGATAAATTAGGAGCTTGGGATTAACTGATACTTACTACTATATAAAAAATAGGTAACCAACAAGGACCTACTGTATAGCACAGGAAACTATATTCAATATCTTGTAATAACCTATAATGGTAAAGAATCTGAAAAAATTATATATATATATATATAAAACTATATATGTATAGTTATACATGTACTATATAAAGTTATATGTGTGTGTGTGTGTATATATATATATATATATATATATATATATAACTGAATCACTTTGCTGTACACCTGAAACATTGTAAATCAACTATGCTTCAATTTGAAAAATAAACTATTTACTTGTATACTAGAATTATACAAGTACATTCTAAATTGTTTACTTGTATACTGTAAGCTCCGAGGATTTTTGTCAGCGAAGCTTACCCTACACCAGTGCCTAGAACACAAGAGAGTTGAAAACATACTTTATGAAATGAATAGATGAAGGAATAAAGGAATGAGTGGACCAGGCACTCTGTTGTCCTGAAAGCTCCCCTGTCAATAGCAACCCAACTTCATTCAGTCCCTACAAGGTTGATGAGCTAGACCAGATCCCCCTGGAGAGAGAGAAAGGGCAGGCACACAAAAGAAACAGAACTTGCTCGCTGGCCATTTCTCAATTCTATTTTGTGGTTTTCTTTATAAAATCGCAATCAGAAATACAAGACCATTTGGCTCATCTGGTAAGAATGACCAACACACCCACGATAGACCTAGCTGAGCAGAGGATTTGCTGGTTATTAGGAAACTAATGACTCAGTAACTAAGGCTATTGACTGGGATCAAAAAGACTTCAACTGACCTTCTGCTTAGCGAACAATCATTACAACAATCAAGAAACTGGAGGTACTTCGTTGGGCTAGAAGTCACCGTTAATTGCCGGCCTCTAAGTCCCATAACTGCCATCAAATGGCTACCAGTGATATAATTAAACTTCATAGTTGACAACCCCATTAGGATGAATGGGAAAGTTCACATTTTACTCACTACTATTATTTTTAGATTTACCTGTCTAAGGACTCAAAGACTTTGTCCAGACCAAGTCAAACCTACTTATCCTTTGTTCACTGAATTGGCTCTGTCCTGTACAGAAAGTCAAGAGTTAGGCAACCATCATGCAACCATCATGCTCTACAAGTTACATGATAAATTGAACTTTTTCTCCTTATTACCCTAGAATAGAGATTTCTATATTCAAAGAACAGAGAAGGTATGTAGTTTTCAGCTCAGATCCAGAGAGTCTAGGGTTCAAATTTTATCCTGGCCAATGATTTACAGGAAGGTTTTAGACACATTTTTAACCCCTTTCTGTTTCTCTTTTCTGATTTTGGGTATGCCCACACCAAAATTTGGGTTGGCCAAAAAGTTCGTTAGGGTTTTTGCATAAGACTTTACTTTAGTTGCCATGGGGGGAAAAAAAAAATTTGATTTTCATGTAATAATTATGCCTTTCCTAAGATACAAATTATTTCCAAAAAATTAATTGAAAATATCATCTAGCGTGAATATATAAATAGCAAAGCCTGGAAATTTTCAGCCTAATTAATATTTTGATATTATTCTCCATATATCACAAATATTCAGTTGCTTGGGAATGTCTGAATTTTTAAATGTTTCGGTTTTAATTAGATTCTCATTATTAAGTAGACATGACCTAATAAAGTGCAACTCTCTCTTCCTACATCATACCTAAATGCCTGGAACGTGGCCCCATGCTCTCTTTTTTGGGGGGCAATAACTCCACCTCATCCACAAATCCACAAACCTACATATTAATTTTCATTCTTTTTCTTGTCATTTTCCTCCACTAGAATGCTCTTCCTTTTCCCATCTGTTTCTCCATCCTGCCATTAGATGCTTATTCATCGCCTTCCTCCTTAGAAACCTGCCCGTGTTAACTGGCTTCTATTTGAATAACAACAGCATGGAATGGAGAGTTTAATTCATTTTCTTCCTTCCTTCCTTCTTTCCTGGTTCCCTTCCTCCATGCATTCAAAAACATATGTATTGAGCTTCTACTATTCACTAAGACGCAAACAGTGAGTGAAACAGACCTGGCTCCTGTCCTCCTAAAGCTCCTCTAGTGGAAGAGACAAACGTGAACATATTTATCTCAACTCCGTAGCTCACTCACCAGCCCCCTGAGGCGAGGAACGCTTTTCATGCTGTGGGACAGAGGAGATCCTGAGGAATGCCTCTTAAATTGACCTAGATCCTGTAAGTGAATTTGATATTTATGTTGATAACTGACATGTGTATTTGCCTCTAATAACTCTAACTCTGGTTTTCAGTGAACGGTCGCCCACCATCCCCGAGGCAGCGTCCTCAACCTTTCTGGGGGATACAAAGGAAGTGAAGACGGGAGAGACTGTCCTCAAGAAGCTGCCAAGATGGTGCCCAGTCTAGGGATTCACAACTCAAGGCATTGCTTGCACTCCAGTTTCGGGGATTCTTCCTCTTCTGAGCGAGGGTGGCCTGTGCTGTAGATTAACTCCTTTAACCAAAGGTGTTAAAGGCCACTCTGTGCACGGCCCAGTCCCGAGGCCCAATTCGAGAACTCTTACACTTAGGTAGCTTTACCGGCAGTGATAAAACCCAGTTTCACAAGCATGTGAATTTATCCTTACAAGATCCTTTTAAACTCCATAGTCTCTCTTCAAAATGATTGCAAATAGAGAAAGCAGCAAGTTTCTCCAACTTGTAAAATATGAGTTGATTTCCCAAAACTCAAATAATAAATCACTTTAAAATAAATTCACAAAGGCACGGTGGCTCCTTCACTGACGTTTTTGCAGTTGCATCCTTCCTGATCTCCAAAATCAAGCAAAGGAGCTGAGACATAAAGAGAAGAAAGGAAGAGGGTAATTTAAAATTGTCATTTGCACCATAATCTGTGTTAAGGAAACAGGGCTCCCTGTGAATGCTGTTGGTTGTTGAGTTTCCCACTTGGAGATGATGCATTTTTTCCATTCAACTGTAATTTTCCCAGAGTAGAGACCTACTGAGGGTGTCTTCCCTAGTGCAGTGAGCACTAAATACGTTCCCAGAAGTTGGTCAACCCCAAGACTAAACAATAAACCTCAGTATGATGAGAACCATCACTATAAACTCCAAGTCACCTTCTAGTAAAAGCTTCTCTCTCTCTCTGTCTCCGTGTCTCTCTCTCCGCCCCCCCCCCCCCCCCTCATTCCTTCCCAGCAGGCTGCAGCCAGGTTGAAACAACTGGCTGTTCCTTGCCTAGCGGCCTTTGCACATGCTGCTCCTTCTGCTTGGAACAGTGTTCTTTTTTTTTTTCCCCCCCCCCCCCCCCCCCCCCACTTCTCTTTCTCTCTCTCGGGCTCTTTGGATCTCATTTCCCAACCAAGGAAACAGTGGAATCACAGGTCTGAGGCTGGAGAAAAGCACTGTGTTTAGAACATGTTTTGCTTATTTTACCATAAACCCAGTTAGTCCAGCTACATCCAATGTGTACTTAAAAAAAGAAGAAAAACAACCTGAAAATACTAATAGAGTGACCAAAGAAGGAAAGTGACATTTGAGTTAAATTGCCACCTTCTCTGGATTATGTTACCAGGGCAGCTCTCCACGCCCCCAGTGAGGGGGAGGGGTTGGCAAGGAGCTTCATTAGCCATAATGATAATTACATACACTTTCAAAGAGGCTTTTATCCCCAAAGCTTGAAGTGCTCTATAAACATTAATTAATTTAAGCTCCTGGTAGCTCAGTGCCATTATGTCTTTTGTAAAGAAGAGTAAACAGAAGTGCAGGAAGTTAAGTGGTTTCACTAGGCTTCTTTGGCCAGGGCCAGCCGGTTGCATAGCTGTGAACAAAATCGGGTCTGAAAGGCAGCCTCCCAAGCCAGTCTCAAGCAAGGCAGGCTTGGGGCGAGAGGGGGCGGTGTGCAGGGGGAGGTAGGAGAGATTCAGCAAAATCAGGGAAAGTGAGGAAACGGCTAAATTTTATACAAAGTCACAGCTCAGCTGATAAGATGGACATCAGCATTTAGACCACTGGCCCTTATCTTTTTAAGGCGGGGCTTCTCTAAATTTAATGTGCAGACAAATCTCCTGGGGCACTTTGCTAACCTATGGATCCCGATGCAGCAGGTCCCTGGTGAGGCCTGAGTGTCTTCGCGTCTAAACAAGCTCTCAGGGAATGCTGATGGATGCTGCTGGCCTTGGACCACATCGTGTGATAATTGCCTCTGTCGTTTTTTTTTTTTTTAATTGTTAAGTTTTTTTCTTCATCCCATTCTGTACTACTTGACTATTTTCAGTACCCATGTGTTATCTTTTTTTTCTCCTTTTAAAATTGCTGTATGATATTTGAAGGGGGAAGTACATAGGTCTTAAAGTACTTGATTCTATGAGTTCTAACAAACACATGCACCTAGGTGATCCACAATCCTATCAGGATGGAGATCATTGCCATCACCCCAGGAAGTTCACAGCCCCGTTCTTTGTAGCCAAGGTATAGGATATTTCTGTAAAAGGTCAAAATAAAAAGGGATATTGGAACTTCTAAAGTGAGAGGCAAGTTACTTTTCCAAGCATTTTAAGTTAAGAAAATGGAGTCACACAACCCCACTCATTTCACGGTGACCTTTGGAATTTGGAGGCAGAGCAGCAAACACATTATGCTGCAAACATCAGGCTGGAATCTAGGTCACCTGCCCTTTGATCCTGACATAGAGAGACTGCCAGTCCTTTGAGCAGGTCTGCCTTGGCTCTTCCTACAAAATGTGCAAAAGGAATTTCACTTCATGACATTTATTATTCAATATTAGTATTTGTAGTGTTTCTCAGCCTTTCCTTAAAGAGGAAACCCTAAATTTTTTAAAGATGGTTTTTAAAGAGGAAGCACTAGACTGAGGCAAATTTGTGCTCCTGGAGCAAGGGAAACTGAAAAGAAACAAACCAGGGGACTGTGTTTAAACAGCTCTAAACCACCAAGATGAAAAGGAAAGACATCTAATCATTCATCCAGAGTTTTCTTTTTTTCTTCCATGAAGATAAACACCTGGACATTTGGAAACATTTGGGTAATTAACTCAGTTTTTCATCACAAACAAATTAATTGATCAACTTTTACTGAGAGCAGGGTTATTTACAAAGCTTGCTGCTAGGTTCCTCAGGGATGTAGGGTTGTTTGGGCTCTGGAAAAGTTTCTGGTCCACTTTACAATTGCATTCAGCAAGGTAAGAGCCTTTAAGAAGGCACCAGAGGGAGGAGGAAGGTTCGATAAAGGGCACACCATCAGGGAAGGCCAGGGGAAAGCTCATGGAGGTGAGCTCACGGGAAAGCCTTTGCGATGGGACCTTGTGGACAGCAGGGGGTGGAGCGGCAGCCGATAAGTAGAGATATAAAAGTGGGAAGACATGCATGCAAGTGTTGGGAAACAAATTCTTGTTATCTTGTCAGAAGAGAAAAAAGCAAAATGAGGGTTATTTTCATTTGAAAGTGGTAGTTACAGTAACATGTAACTCTGGGCTTAAAGAAATCTTCACACGTTGCCACACTTCCATCTTTCATTCAGGAAGTGTTTCTGAGAGCCCACCGTGCTTCCAGCACTGTGCTCAGCTTTGGGTGGGCTCAGATGGAACGGACGTGGCCCCTGAGCCCATGGGGCTTACAGACTACTTAGGGAACCATACAAAAGACAAGTAAGTAAACTAATACACATTGACAAATGATGAAAACTGCTGTAAATGAAGGAGATATAGACTTCTGGTGAAGACATATCAGAGGAGGGACATATTTTATACTGAATGATCAAGGAAGACCCCTCCGAGGAGGTGACATTTCAGCTAAGATCTGCAGGACTTCAGAATTGAGAGTTTGAAGTATAGTGGCTTTTCATTGGCTGGGTTGTGACAGTCTCTCATTGGCTGAGCGCTTGCCGGGCAAGGAAAGGAAGTCTTTCTTCTTTCTCTTGGGCTCGGTTACTGTAGTCCTAGGGCATGAGAGGCTCCCCCTTCTGGCCTCCAACTCTATTTTAATTGAAGTTTTTGTTTATTAATTTTTACAGCCCCAAGACTGAAGAGAATGGATGTGTTCCGGGAACTGTCAGAAGAACAGTGACCCTGGAGGTTAGAAAGCCAGGGGGAGAATGGCCCAAGATGAGGTGGGGCAAACAGGCAAAGATCAGATCTTGTAGAGTCTTGTGGGCCACGGCAAGGAATTTGCATTTTATTCTAAGTGCAATTCACAACCCCAGTGGGTTTTAAGAGGGGAGTGGCATGGTCCGATTGGCATTCCTATAACTAAGTCCTAGAGATCTACTATATAGCATAGTGCCTATAGTTACCAATACTGTATTGTAGACTTTAAAGTTTGCTAAGAGGGTAGATCACAAGAGTGTTCTTATCAGACACACACACACACAAAAAAAATAATAATAAATAAAGAGGGTGGGAGGAAACTTTTGGAAATGATAAATATGTTTATGGCATAGGTTGTGGTGATGGTTTTACAAATGCATACTTATGCTTTTTTGTATGTCAGTGATTACTCAATAAAGTGATTTTTAATGGAAAAAATAGGATTAATGTATTCTGAAAAAAATAAAAGGTCATTCCTACTACTATGAGAGAAGGGGAAGAATGAAAATGAGGTCAAGACTGTTGGAGGAGTCTGGATGAGAGCTTATGGAGGTCTGGCTGAGGGTCTGGCATTGGGGGTGAGAAGTCAGTGGATTTCAGATGCATTTTTGGAGGTAAAGAACCAGCAAGGCTTGCTGATGGATAGGCTGTGGAGGGTGAGGGGAAGGATAAATGTGAGTACCTGGGTGGATGGTGTTGTTTAATTCGATGTTATTTTGTATTTTCCATGCCATAGCTCCCTGTATTAGTACACAGCTTTAAACATTATCAATCAATTAAAAAAGAAAGAAATGTAATATCCAATTCTCCTCTGAATTCCTAAAATGCTACTCACAAGCTACCAAAAGCTAACAATCTAAATGTTTATGCGCAAAGAAAGAAAATAAGGGAAAATACGTGCAGATTTCACTCTGAGTTATCAGGAATATCACGATATGAGTTCAGTTTTCCCTGATGTAATGACCTGGAAAACTTAAATGTGAAGAAAAATTAGGGAGGAAAAGCAATAAAACATTGTAGACTCTCTTAGATGATAAACTTTTTGAAGATATCCACCCCTCCCAATTCCCCCTGCAGCCCAGACAGAGTCAGTGGTGTGCTGATAAATATTTATTTTGTGGGGAGGGAGGCTTGGTGGGGAGAGTAGAGAATGGGGGGAGCCCTGACTTGTATATTTGCTGATTTCTATGGTATAAATATGCCCTCCATGGCTGATTTCAGTTACCGACGTAAATAATGTCACTGAACACAGTTGGGAGATGTACAAAACCACACCGTTATATAGTATATCCACCATATAGCTGCAACAGATAGGAATAAATTCAAGACCATAGGTAATTGTAAAATGGAAAATAATGAGGAAATAAATTTTGAGCATTACCTTTGCTTTTAATATAACTTATTTAATTGTTCATTTATGTAATTAAATTCTTTAAAATGGCCGTGTTTAAAAGCAAGCTTACAAAATTCCTGGAAATTTAACACTTAACTGTCACACGTCAGTCTGTCTTTCTCCAACACAGCACTGATCGTTCACTGTAACTCATGACACATACCAGTGAATGTGTGTTGAATGACCACTGGCCTCCCTGGACTAAGAAAACATCTCACTATCTTCTCATTCAAATTCTAGAAAAGATCTATCCTAACTGAATATTCATTAATAAACAATTACTAAGCATTAGCTACATGCTCAATAACTAGGGGATGGAGAATATAAGTGGCATATATTGAATGTTACTGTGCATAGATTTTTAACTGAATTAATACCTGCAACCATAGTAGCTACAAGCAGATACTATTACTGTCCCCATTTTATGAGGAAAATTGGAGCACAGATGTCAGTAGATTGAAAACATGACAGTTTGAACCCTTTCTCTAAAGTGAAGATAAATAAATAAAAATGAAGCAAAATCTCTCCTTCAGCAATCTCAGGATGATCCATGTGCATATGTATCTATTTCATATGTAAACACTCATCTTAATGTCCACGGATCAAACTTTCCTATCTTGTTCAGATACTGGAAGTGTTTTTGCATTTTTAACTGTCTCAGTGCTCTTGAAATAGTGGTCTATTTTCATAAAATATGCCTTTACGGATTGAAAAAATGAATTTAGTTAAATGACAATATGAAAAAACAATTATTGGATTCAGTTAACATGGCCAATACTTGCATTTTTAATCAGCAGCGATTTATCATACATTTTTTATAGCCTTGGACTATTTCTCTTCATGCCACAACTTGTAGAGATTTAGGTTATAAAAATAGTTTATATGCCTATAAAAACCAGAAGCTCTGTTCCATGGAAAACAAAGAAAGTAATTTGTACTGTCAAACCATCCTTTTAAACTTCAGAGTAAGGCTGGGGGCTGGGAGCTTCAGACTAAGAAATGCAGGACTACAAGGATAAGCTCACCTTTTAAAACCATTTCTGACCCAACTCTTTAAACCCATTTTGAAACGACAATAAATGGGTCTCTCAGAGGGAAACATAGTGTTTATCCAAGTGCTTGTCACTTTGGCTCACACCAAAAACAGCTTTGCAAGATCATTTCGTATAAACCTTAACAGCGTCGTAAGGCTTCTCAGAATCCTCATGAATATAATAACTCAAATAATATTACCCCAGCATCTATACGCTTAAAGATAGATTTAATCCATCTTTCGAGTACTGATTGGTTTTGGATTTCCATAGTTTTATTTTAATTTTGAGACGTCTTATTTCCAAGTCTTGAACAACCTAATTGCTTTCATAACAGAATTCCCCACCTTGGAAGGAAGTGGGGTGACAGAGGCTCCCCTCAGAGCACTAAGTCAGTCTGGGCCACTTTTAGTCAATTATTTTACATCCTCAGCTCACAATTCCCCCCTCCACACCCCCCGCACCCCGCCATCTCCAGGATCCCTTGTTGGAGTTTTCAAGGGCCCATTCTGTCGACCTTTGTAATAGAATTCTTCCCCTGGGCATGAAAATATGGCCGGAGCCTCCTTTAATAATTTTAACAGGGTGTGGTACAAAAAGATAATTATGTCTTGTGAGGCCTAGCGTGGGGGAAATGCCTTTTTAATCATGGCTCATATTTTCTTCCCCATTGAATTGAGCCCACTTTGCATTTGGTATGAGGTAGCTTGCAGTTCAAGGGGCTTAAGACAGAAGAGGGCCCAAGGTATCAGGTTAGAAAGCAGTTGTGGTGTCTTTGCCCATCCAGGGCCACTTTTACTGCCTAGTCTGGCTGGAAGGAGCCCCAGACAGACCGCAGTGAGCGTGGCAGACAAGGAACAGGGGGCGGGGGGCGGTCAGTATGTGTGGAGCTGCAAGTGAGGGCTGCCTCCCATCAAAAGGGCCAATGCCTTGGGTCCCACATCTTCTGGAAAGGTCTGTCACTGAACTTCGGAAACATAAATCAAGTTAAATGGCTCCTCTGCTTGACCTGAGGAGCTTTGCTGGCTTCCCATCTTTCTTAGGGCACATTCAAACCTCTGTGCAGCAGTCTAGCCCATAACCACCTCTCTCAGAGCTCCCCGCACCATCCACCTGCTTGCTTCAGCCATACAGGCCTCCTTGCTAGGCCTTGGGTGTGCCAGGCCCTTCCCACCTCCAGGACAGTTTTAAGTGCCTAACACTGTCTCTCCTCAAATTCTCGACTCTGTTCAAAAGTCACTTCCTCTGACATGCCTTCCTTCATGCTGTCTGCCATGGCCTGTGGGGAAGGGGGGAGTAAGAGTGAGGGCAGGGAGTGGAGAGTGGTGTTAGGGGGCAGGTACCCCTGGGGGCCGCGGGGGCTCAGCCCCTCTGAACACCCACTGGGACACTTTGTAGAAGAGGCCTTGAAGGAAGGAAGTGGTGGTATTTGCCCACCACTTCCTGTGTGTGCTTTGGTGGAGGGCAGCTCCCAGAGATACAGGGGATCAAAGCGGGGAGTCCCCGGCATCTATCAGTGGCACCAAGGAAATACGGGGCATCGGCAGTGTCAGTGACCGACGCTTCCCTAATCCTGAGGGGACTAAATCCATGGACAGCGTTCCTGGAATATATCCAGTCTGCGACTTGAGCTCCTGCTCTAACTCACTGTGCATGCTTGGGTGGCACCTTCCCTCTCAGGGGCTCAGTTTCTTTGACTGTCAAAGGGGGATTTGGATCAGAGTGGTGCTTCTAAAGTTGGGCATTTGGATCACAGGTGGCACAGAGGTAAGCTTAGGTGATAAATGGATGGATATGTTCTCATTTTAAGGGTTATGTATTTTTATTATATAGGTACCTCTAACTGCTAAAACAAATGCCTCCTGAATTCCCAGTAGCTTAACACAGTAAGCACTCATTTCTCACTACTGGATGGTCCAGGGCAGGCTGGTGGGGTTGGAGGAGGGGTGGAAGGGATGTGGGAAGACCTCTGACCTACAAGGTGGTTTAAAAATCAGGGTTCCTTCCCTCTACTGACTCTGCCATTTTCAAGGACCCTAGAGTCCTAAACTATATTCTTTGCATCCGGGCAGTACACAAGAAAAGAGAGAGTGATAGTGCAGGAGATTTCGGGAACCAAGTCTAGAAATGAATAAATCAGTACCGCTGATCCTGACTATTCTTGATCTAAGTATTCTTGGCCAGAATTCAATCACATGGCCCCAGCTAGCTTGGAAATGCAATCTTTCTATGTGCCCAGGAAAATAACAAATGAGCTTTGATGAATGCACGCATAGAATGATAACTGCCACAGTAAGTATCAATAGATACATATGCGTATACACATATAGATACAGGTACCGATATAGATATGAAAAATTTAACACATCAAACTTTAATTTCATGAATGTTATTGCTTGGATATGGATAGGTGGAAATACTGATCTAAATGACTGATTTAAAATTAAGCCAAAGAAAGGGATTAGGTTAATACTAATGGAGGAGTTATGTAGATGTGACAAATTGTAAAGATGGGATACCATTATCTTCCAGCTATACAATTTTACATATAATTTGTTTATTCAAATTTTTTTTTTTTTTTTGCTGTATGCAGGCCTCTCACTGTTGTGGCCTCTCCTGTTGCGGAGCACAGGCTCTGGACGTGCAGGCTCAGCGGCCATGGCTCACGGGCCCAGCCGCACCGTGGCATGTGGGATCCTCCCAGACTGGGACACGAACCCGGGTCCCCTGCATCAGCAGGCAGACTCCCAACCACTGTGCCACCAGGGAAGCCCTATTCAAATTTTGTGTCAATAATTGTGAACCTGAGTCAAGGACAAACAATTCGGGTCATTTTTCTGGAAATTTTAGGAATCAGGTAACTAGTTTTATGCTAATGCTGGATAAAAATCCCCCTAAAATTCAGTGGCTTAAAACAATAATCAACTATTCACATGTCTGCAGAGCAGGTGCGGGGTGCGTGACTTACTCAGGCTTAGCTGGCCCTGGCCCCAGGGCTGCTCCGCTCACATCTCTCACCCTCCTTAGGGCAGTAGCTGCCCCAGGGCAGAAGCACAAGAGGGTGAGAAGAAACACACAGTATCTCTTAAGGCCCGGCCTCAGAACTGACACACCTCTGCTTCTGCCCACATGCCACAAGCCAAGGCAAGTCACACGGCTAAAGTGTGTGTAATAGAAAAAGAAGTTATAGACTTTTAGAAAAAAAAATATGCTATTTAATTCAAAATAGCATTTTTTTTAGAAATTATGAGATTACTGTATACTAAGGAATTTATAAGAAATGTAGTGCCAACCTATCTTCAAAGATGTATCACACAGTATTTTTTTCCCTATGTGTGTTAGTAAACCTTTATTGTTTAAGCTATTTATTTATTTGTTTATTTATTTATTTGTGCATGTGCACATCATGTGGGATCTTAGTTCCCTGACCAGGGATCGAACCCGTGCCCCCTGCTGAGGAAGCGCTGGAGTCTTAACCACTGGACTGCCAGGGAAGTCCCAGTCACACAGCATGTTTATTCTTATTTCTGTTTATAGAGGTACAACTTATCAGCACCCAGATCAAAAAATAGAAGACTTCTAGTATTCTGAAGGTTTCCTCGGGCTCCTTCCCAGTCTACACTCCTCCAAAGACACTATTCTGATCGCTCATCACTTTAGATTAGTTGGACCTATTCTTGAATTTCATATAGATGTAGTGATATAGAATGTATTCTTTTGTATCTATTTTTCCAATTAATCATCATGTCCCTGAGAATCACCCATATTGTTACATGCAGCAGCCAGCCATTAATGCTATTCCATTGTATGAATATATTGAAAATTGTTTATCCATTCTAAAATTGATACACATTTGGATTGTTTCCAGTTGTAGATTATTAGGAACAAACCTGCTATGAATATTCTTACATACGTCTTTTTGTTGATATAAGCACTTATTTTGTTGGGTATATCTCTCTTCATGGGCATTTTAATTAAGGGGATTTTGTAAAACATGTGTCCAAAACTAGAAGTTAGGCTAATTAAATTACAATATATTCATACAAGATAATATGCTGCAGCCATTAAAAGTTTTCTTTTAGAGGATTTTTAATGACCATATGCAATATGGTTTCAATCATGTCCCCAAACTATGTAAAAATATCTAAATAGGTATGCGGGCTGTGTATATTTGTGTGTGCATATATGTGTATGTGTTTGGTGTGTGTATATGTGTGTGTAAACAGAAAACATCTATACCAGAAGGCTAACAGTGATCATCTTTAGGTGACAGAAATGTACATAATTTCAATTTTCCTTTTTTTTTTATAATTTTCCATATTTTCAGCAGTGAAAATATATTACTTTCATAATTACAAAAATGTTTAATAAATGATTAACAGTAAGAACAAAAATCTACTCATTAGTAAAATCTTGTACTACAAACCACATTTTTGCAATGCTCTTTTTTATGTATTACTTTTACTTAATCTAAATGATATATAAAATCTTAGCCATTATCATACCAGCTAATGAGTCAGAATTGATGTGGTCAAGCCAAGCAGACATCCTGCTCCGTGGCTCTCCCTAGACTATTCTGTGAGTCCAGATTCTCATTATTTATTATACAGTTGTATAATAACCATCTTAACACTAGGAGAGAAGGAAGTGCAAGAAGAAAGGCAACATCTGAGTGCTTAATTGAGATCACAGATTAGTAGATGAATCTCAATAAACATAGTCATTACAAAGTGCCTAGAAAATCTTAGCATGATATAACTGTGCATTATGTTACAGAAGCAAAGCCTTTTATAATGACCTACAGGTTTACTATATTTTGAAATATAATTGAGTATTTCCTATTATTATCCAGTTTAGAGTAAATTTTTTTTAACTGCTATCTCCTGTAACTGTTGTCACAAAAAACTGTTGTTTAATTTTGCCTAATCTTCATAACCTCAGTTAAGTCTGTATTCTCCTATAATTTGCCATAAAACGTTACCTGAAAAACTCAACCAAAGTCAAAATCAGCTTAGGAAGAATCTGAGAAACAGAAAATCCTGCAGTGCTGAATATTTCCTTTTAGAATTTATCTAGACCAGGGGTCAGCAAACTATGGCCCACAGGCCACAACAAGCCCACACTGTTTCTTTTTCTACTGTCACTGAGCTAAGAATGGTTTTCACATTTTAAGCAGTTACATTTTAAATGGTTATAAAAGTACATACATAATGTACTTAATATTTCTTCTTTTCCCACAAAGCTGAAAATGTTTAGTATCCAGCCCTTTAAATAAAAATGTTAACCCCTGCTCTATCTAACCCACCCATGACACTACAAACTTTTGTTCACATACTGGTGAAAATGAGTGGTATTTTGGCAGAGATAATTCCATATGGAAACAGCACCATGCATTCAACATAGCCATTTTATTTTTCTCCTAGACACACAGGAATTCTACATTTCCCAGCTCTTCCTGCAGTTAGGTGGAGCCATGTGACTGAGTTTTAGCCAATGGCATAAGGTCTGGCCCTTAAAGCTTCCTGAGCAATCTTCCATGTATCCTTTCTCTCTTCCCTTGTCTGCTGGATAAAGGTTCTAGAAAACGCATAGCCACCAAACAGAAGGAGCCTGGGCCCTTTAATCAAAGGAAGGTATTCATAGTGTTCATAGTATCGAATACCAAGGTATTCATAGTATTACAGTACAAGCAAGAAAATAAATTTTTATTGTCCTAAGTCATTGAGCTTTGGGGGAATGTTTCTTACAGCAGCCAATGTTACTTTGGCTGGTTATACCTGGCTGGTATACGTAGATTTTTTTTTTGTTTTTCAATATTGCTAGGCCTGATATCACCGTATTTACTCACATACACACACATACAAATGTGAGAATAGTTTATCCTTCAGTCTTTGTGAGTAACCAAAACATCCCTTGAAAAGATTATTTGGCTTTCATATCCCCAACAAATAAAAGTTTTATTCCCAAATGCTACTTTTGTCACATGGATAAAACCGAACTACAATTTGAGAACCAAATTAGACACCAGGTAAATAAAGGAAAAATCCTGATCTTTGTAAAATAACAACCGCCCCAAATTTGAGCTCCAAAAATGTGTAAACAGCTTTTCCATGCTTATTCCTCCACAGGGCCATTTCATATCTAGCTTTCATCATCCTGTTTACCAAGTGAGAATTTTCAGATTTCAGTTTAGACACATCTGGTTCACAAATGAGCCACAACATCCCCAGTCATTGTGAAATCCTGACCACAAGCATTAGTGATGAGCTCTCGTGTTTATTAGTAAAGATGTGAGAACCAGTCGGTTGCAAAGCTGTTTTGAGTGGAGAGGCCTCTGATGTGGCTTCTTAGAGGTGTCAGCTTGATCTTTCTCTGCTGAAGAACTGCTGTCATTAAATTCACTTCTAAATGCAAATTAACCAGTTTTAGCTTTCTTGCAGATATAACCTCACCTGGAGCAGTTGAAAACATATTTCAACTACTCTTTAGTTGTTAAAAAAGAGTTAACATGACCAATCTGTTGGTGTTTTCTTCATTTCTTTTAAACTTCCCTAGGTATTTTCAGATTCCCTGCAATTTTTTAAAAGATGCATCATAAAGCTAAGTCATCACTGAAGTCAAGGGTGATGAATAAAAAAAAGTTTATTTATTTTTTGCCTTATTTCAAGTCTGGCTTACTAACAAAAAGAAAAGGAGAAAGAGGGAGAGAGAGAGCGAAGAGAGAAAAAGAGAGAGAGATTGAAGCTAAACTATTAAGAATTAATTGATAATGACTTTTGATCAGAGCAAACAAAAAAATAACTGATTCAAAAAGATATATCTAGGGCTTCCCTGGTGGCGCAGTGGTTGGGGGTCCGCCTGCCGATGCAGGGGACGCGGGTTCGTGCCCCGGTCCGGGAAGATCCCACATGCCGCAGAGCGGATGGGCCCGTGAGCCATGGCCGCTGGGCCTGCGCGTCCGGATGTCGGGAAAGACCCCACATGCCGCGGAGCGGCTGGGCCCGTGAGCCATGGTTGCTGAACCTGTGCATCCAGAGCCTGTGCTCTGTAACAGGAGAGGCCACAACAGTAAGAGGCCCGTGCAAAAAAAAAAAAAAAAAAAAAAAAAAAAGATATATCTATCTATATATATATATATATATGTATAATGGAATCACTGTGCTGTACACCTGCAACTAACACAACTATAAATCAACTATATCTCAATTAAAAAAATCAAACCTGTACCCCTCCCCGCAAAAAAACCCAGTCAACGTTACTACATGAAGTTCTTATTTTATGTAGTTTCCAAACAAACGTCTTTATATTCCACAGAATTTTCAAGATGTTTGATTATGACCGTTAAAGAGCATATTTTGACTAAATAAACAAATACATAAATAACTGAGTCATATAGGAAAGTCACCTTCTAATATGGTCACAAGGGGGCTGGACAAGGTTAACAAACAATTTAAAACAAAGTGGAGTAGGTTCCCGGGAAATTAGATGAACTCCCTTTCCACATAGGACAAATATAACACAAGTAACACACCAACAGATTCTCAGTCAGGAACTCTTCCCATTTAATCAAGACTGCTGCATCTTGAGAGGGATTCCCCAACAACCAGGCAATTAGGACGTGGACCCTGTGATGTGATGTACAGAGAAGAGGACACCACTGGGGCAGC
>NW_006775780.1:1334732-1338544 GCF_000442215.2 Lipotes vexillifer | reverse complement strand
TTCCTGCCCAAAGTGCAGAATCGGAATTTAATCCTGAAGAAATAACCACACAAGTATAAACTGAAGGCCATTCTGCAAAATCAACTGACCTAGATTTTTTAAAATGTTAATGACATGGGACTTCTCTGATGGCACAGGGCTTAAGAATCTGCCTGCCATTGCAGGGGACACGGGTTTGAGCCCTGGTCTGGGAAGATCCCACATACCGCCAAGCAACTAAGCCCCTGTGCGCCTCAACTACTGAGGCTGCACTCTAGAGCCCGCAAGCCACAACTACTGAGCCCACGTGCCTAGAGCCTGTGCTCTGCAATGAGAGAAGCCCCCACAGCGAGAAGCCTGCGCACCGCAATGAAGAGTAGCCCCAGCTCGCCACAACTAGAGAAAGCCTGCGCACAGCAACGAAGATCCAACACAGCCAAAAATTAATTAATTAATTAATTTTTAAAAATGTTAATGACACAAAAGACCAAAAGAAAAAGGGGGTGGGGAGGAAATGGGGATTGTTCAAGACAGAGATAATGAGATTGAAATGGAATAAGGAATTCTCACCTGAGTCCTGAATAGAAAAACATGAGCTATAAAGGCTATTGTAGGAACAATTAGAAAATTTTGAATATGGATGTGAATTAGATAGTATAATTGTATCAATGGTAAATGTCCTGAGCATAATTACATTGCAATGATGTAGGAGAATCTCTATTCTTAGGAGATATGCACTGAAATATCTGCGGTAAAGGGTTGTATTGAGCACCTTTGTGTGTGACAAACCACCACAAGAGCAAACATGTATTTAGTTTATTTTTCCATTTAGACTCACCTCCCCTGGGGGGTTCCTGTGATCTCTATTGGGGTCCCTTATGTGATCAGCAGCCAACCAGTTGGGTGGCTCTGCTTCTGGGACTAGGCTGGTCATTGGCTGCAGTGACTAGGACCCTGTCCCTGTCCCTCCAGGAGGTTCGTCCTGGCTTATTCACATGGCAGAGGCAAATTCCAAGACAGAGAGAGAGAGAGAGGAACCCTGCAAGGCTTCTTGAGGCCTGATGGCAGAACAGACATAGCCTCACTCATGCTGCGTTTTCTTAGTCAATGCCAATCACAAGGCCAGCACAGCATCAAGGGGTGGACGCCTTCACAGCAGAGTGGGAAAAGCTGAGAAGTCACATTGTAAAGGGCCTGGATATGATGAAGGGAAAACTGTGGTTGTTTGTGCCATCTACCACAAGGACGGACCGGTTGTCCCTTCAATGTTCCTATAGGTTTGAAAGTTTTCAACATAAAAAGTTGGAGAGAGGGACGGAACGTAGCACAAGAAGCCAGATACCAAGAGAATATCCTGTAAAACTAAATTTATATTAATTGTCTAAGTCAATTCAAATGTATGGTGATGGAAGTCAGAATACTGGTAACATTTGGGCTTCTGGGGTGCTGGTATTATACTGTTTCTTGATCTGAACAGTAAAAATTCCATGGAGCTACATACACTTAGGATATGCACCCTTTTCTGTATGTATATGTCATACTTTCATTTTTTTAAACTTTACTTTGGAAAATAGAGCAATGGCCTTGGAACTGGGAAACCTGATGCTGCCACCAAGTCCCTCTGCAATACTGAAAATGTCGATTTAATTCCCTGGGCCTCAGTTTCCTCATCTGTAAAAGGAAGCTAGATGAACTCTGGTTGGCCCCTTCCATCCTCTAGACTCTGAGACTCAACTCTGACTGAATAGTTTGCTCTCTTTTTGCCTGGAAATTATTTGTCAGGATATATAACATCATAATTATACAAATTATATATTTTCTCCTCCAGCTATAACATGTCCCTGAGATTTTATTTTGCTTTCCAGAATTTGCACAGAAATAATTATAGCAAAGCAGAAGTATTAAAGGGGTCTCTTTTAACTACAAATGAGAGCTACAAGGGCTAGCTATTTGCAGAAGTCAGTGGACAGGCAGGACATCACATTTTAATATCACGCTGGAAATGCAGTAAAGGACCCTGCCACATAAGGAAGAACCATCATGAACCCTTTCAAAAAGCAACCCTGTTTTGCCACCACTCCTGCCCGTGCCTGGGAAGGACAGCCCTCACCCGGGAATGCAGCTTCTCCACCTCCTAGGTCATACACTCAGGGGAGTCATGGGTCCTTTGTACATAGGGGCTCTTATGATGAAGTGAAGAGAGACACAAGCATCCCCTTGGTTCTCACATGTTGTGTGTGTGTGTGTGCATGTGTGTGTGTTAGAGCCTTAGAAATTGGAACGATGCTGGAGGTCCAGGTGTCCCACCAGCCTAGCTGTTGCTTTAGCGGGTAGAGTCCCCAGGAGCACCTCTGAGCCTCTGAGGGTGGTGATTTTCTCACTTGTGAGCACTGTGACCCCTGCACAGTTCAAAGGACTCTAATGGAACATTTTGGAGTTTTTGTTTGTGTTTCCTCTAGGGCTTAGAGTTTACCTCTTGGGCTCCTTACAGCTACATTTGTCAGCAGTTTTCTAAAAGTTGCCTCCATGGAACAAATATTTATGAAGTGATGTGACTTCAGAAGTGAATGAGACAGACCAGCTCCCTGCCCTCATGTCCTTCGTCTATTGGACAGAGAGACCTGGAACCACTCATCTTGTCTTCTGTGGGAGTGATAGTGGAAGTTCACAACAGCCCTAGAGGAGGCATTCTTAGCTCCAATTTACAGATGAGGAAACTGAGACTCAGAGAGCTAAAATAACTTTCCTGTGGTTACACGGCTAGTAAGTAGAATCCATTCAACCCCATTTTGCTACAATTCCTCCATGTATGGCCCCTGAGACGAGGTGGTAAAGTACGCCCATCTCTTAGAACAGGCACTGGCGAACTGAGTCATGTGGTCCAGCTGTCTGTTTGTGTACACAAAGTCTTATTAAAACAAAGCCACACCCACTCGTTCACACATTTTCTTTGACTGCTTTCCCACTGCAACAGCAGAGCTGAGTAGTGGCAACAGAGACCTGACCGCCCACAAAGACAAAAATATTTGCTATCTGGCCCTCCAAAGAAAAGATTTGTCACCCCTCCTTCACAGAACGTATTAGTCAGGGCAATGTAAGCACCTGGAGCAAACCCTCCAATTTTAGTGGCTTAACATATTTTTCTAAAAGTTTATTTCTCCTTAGAAAACTAAAAATAGAGTTGCCATATGATCCCGCAGTCCCATTCCTAGGCATATATCTGGAGAAAACTCTAATTCGAAAGGATACATGCACCCCAAAGTTCATAGCAGCACTATTCATAATAGCCAAGACATGGAAGCAACCTAAATGTCCATCAACAGATGAATGGAAAAAGATGTGGTACATATATACAATGGAATACTTCTCAGCCATAAAAAAGAAAGAAAGAATGCCATTTGCAGCAACATGGATGGACCTAGAGATTATCATATTTAGCAAAGTCAGTCAAAAAGAGAAAGACAAATACTATATTATACCACTTATATGTAGAATCTAAACTATGATACAAATGAACTTATTTACAAAACAGAAACAGACTCACAGACATAGAAAACATGATTACCAAAGGGGAAAGGGGGTAGGGGATAGGAGTTTGGGATTAGCAGATACAAAATACTACATATAAAATAGATAACCAACAAGGTCCTACCGTATAGAAAAGGGAACTATATTCAATATCCTGTAATAAACCATAATGGAGGGCTTCCCTGGTGGCGCAGTGGTTGAGAGTCCGCCTGCCAATGCAGGGGACACGGGTTCGTGCCCCGGTCCGGGAGGATCCCACGTGCCGCGGAGCGGCTGGGCCCGTGAGCCATGGCCACTGGGCCTGC
>NW_006775780.1:1330356-1334722 GCF_000442215.2 Lipotes vexillifer | reverse complement strand
TTACCCCAAAAAAAAAAAAAAAAACAAACATAATGGAAAAGAATATGAAAGAGAATATGTATATATGTATAACTGAATCCTTTGCTGTACACCAGAAACTAACACAACATTGTAAATCAACTATACTTCAGTTTTTAAAAAAAAAAAGCATATTTCTAATCACAAAATAGCCTAGATAGGGTGTTCTGGGCAGAGTTTGAATGGGATGCCTGTTCCAACTAATCATTCCTCTCAGGTCATCCCGGACAGAAACATCCAGCCGGCAGACAAGGGAAAAAAGAGAGGCTCACACACAGGAGATTTTTATGGGGTAGATATAAAAGTGGCATCCATCACTTCCACCCACATCCTATTGACCTGAACCCAGTCACATGGCTGTATCTAACTGCAGAGGATACTGGGCAATGTAGTCTACTGTTAGGTCGAGGAAGAAGAGGAAACAGGTTTTGGTGAACACCTAGCAGCCTCCACCACAATCCCTAAATGCTAATTATTCTTACACCCAGAAAAAGTCTCTTGTTTTGACTTTGTAAATCTGTTTGACACCTCACATAGAGTATGCATGTGTTTAACATTTTTTTGACTCAGTCCTTACCTTTTTGGGATACATACTGAAATATGTACCAGTGAAATGATATGTCATGGATGTGCTTCAAAATAATCTGAGAATAGAGAGTGAGAATACAAATGAGACAAGAATGGTCATGAGTTTTGTTGAAGGTGGGTTATTTATTATATTCTCTTTAGTTTTGTATATTTTTTTAAAATTTTCCATAATAAAAAGGTTTTTTTTAAAGAGTACACTAAAACTACTCTTTGCTGTCTTCCAACAGTTTTCAGAAAAAAATATGTAGTAAAAACAATAAAATCCTGACCATAATACAAGATTGTCTTCAATGACATTTACTATAGGTACACTGGCTTATTAATTTCTCTTGCTTTACCCAACTATTCCAGTAAAATAAGCTTGTCTGCAAAAGAAATGGACCGATAATAAAAGATAACATCTGTGAGATAATAGTATAATCAAGACAGAAGAGTTAATATTCCTAGGTCAGCTACTTATAGTAGGAACAGTTTAAGAAGAGTTAATTTACTGGGTAGGGTCTGTATAAAAGCCACATTTGTTACATTCATTAAATAAACATGGATTTAGCATCTACTCCATGCAAGGCACTGTGCTCAGCACTAGAAATATAATGATGAGGAGGCAGCCGTCCCTGTCTTGAGGATTGTGCTTGTCAGGACGGGTTGAACTAGCTGCATAGCGAACATCCCCAAATCACAGTGGCCTTGAACAACAAAGCGTATTTCTCACTGTGCAAGGTTAAATGCAGGTATTCCTGGTAGCTCTCTTTTGAGCAGTAACTCAGAGATTTGGGCTCCCTCCACCTCAGAGTCCTCTGCCATGTAGAAAGCAAAGAGAGAGTGTGATAGATGATCACTCGGGATGTTTTATGGCCAGACCTGAAAGTGACAGAGCTCTCCACAGTCCCATCTAGACCCAGTGTTGCTGGAAAATGTCCTCTAGCTGTGAACACAGGAAGAAGAAAACTGGATACTGGGGTAAGGGGGATGCACTCTGGAATGTTCTACCATAAAGGTGACACAGGTTTAGTGACAACGCAAACATGCAAACAGACCCATTCTACTAGGGCACAGTAAGATCAATAATAAAGATATGAATAAGGTGCTGTGGGAACTCTGTAGAAGGAGGTAGGATTTTAAAAACTTTTATCAGCTATTGGTATATGATTTCCTAAATGTGCTTGAAACTTAATTTGCTTGGGCTACTAAATTTGTAATTCTTTTTTCCCAAAAATTACAATCCAGTTTTCCCTAACTCCTCAAAAGTAGAGCACTGCTGGTAGCCTGTTTGGCAATGGTAGTCACAGAGCATGGAGGTTTATCAACACTAGTTATGTGTACTTACTAGAACATAAACTCACCTGGAATCTGGATCTCACAGCATGTAAGAATTTTAATAGGATTCATTCATACATTCGTTCAACATTTTATAAAGACTTCTGTCCCCAAAATTCAATTTACAATTTTTACAACGTTTTACAAAGACTTTGATTTCCAACCCTCCTTTTATAAATTTACAAGAATTTACACTCACTGCAAGGATTTCTTTCCAAGGTTTTTTTAAAAGTTATTTTTCCTTGGGATAGAAAAATGTTAATTTTAGATGAAAGTAGAGGTCGTTGAGGCTCACATGTGGGGACTGTGTGTGATGGAAATGCAGGATAACAGCAGTAGCACCTGGATTCTAGTTTAGACCAGCCTGCCTCAGGCAACAGGAAAGTCATTTGTCCCTGTGTGCCCACATCACAGTCTGGCACAACTGGGGGTTAGAGCCAGCATTAAACTCTCTCTGCATACAGGATTCTAGTTTGCCATCTTAATTTATATATTCCATCCATGTGCTGATTATCCTGCACTCCCCCACCCTTTTCTAAGTGATTCTAATTAGAAAACACGCAGGAGGAACCTTGTGGGATCGCAAAACCGCTGCGATCTCCTCTTTGATCTGCCATCTGAACCAGGGACCGCGTATTGTTTCAAATTCTTCCCCAGGGCTGCAGTTGACAATTATTGGCATCTTAGAGCCTGGGGATTGCAGTAAGATGCCTGACAGGACCGGCTGCCTAAACATTTAAAGCACTCACTCCCTCCAAACATCTCCCCCTTCCCAACGTCCCCCACAAAAAAAAAATTACTGAAAAGGAAAGAAATCGAATGCTTTAAAAAGCTGTCAATTTCTTAATAAGATGCTAGGGTTGGTTGGGATTTTAAAGATGCTCACAACGCATCTCTAGAGTAGCAACTAGCCCTTCTTGACCCTGACACAAATAAAACCAACCAGCACACCATACCTTAACCACCGCCACGGTGGCCCGAGGAACTTTCGGAATGATGAAAGTGTATTTTTGTCTTAATTTTGGTAAGACTTGGGTGAGGTGCCTTGCGTAAAGACGTGAACTCGGAAGTTAGTTGACTTAAGAACCTTACTTCAGTTTGTAGGGATGGGGGCGGGGGGAGGGGCGTGCCGGAGAGAAAGGTTTGTTTATTTATTTAATTTCAGTCCCCAAGGGAGAATGGAGAGGATCCATTCCGGGGACACTGGATTCCAGAATGCGAGATGGGCTTGGAAATTTGCGAAATTTGTGAATGCCTAGGCTGAAGGCTCCGCTCACGTGGAGGAAAGGACTGGGCGGGCATAGGGGAGGAGGGAAGGAGGAAACCGAAGGGGAGGCGGAGGAACAGCAGTATAAAAGGCCCCAGACGGAGCGAGCGCCAGCCACTCCGAGCCTCCTGGAGAAGGCGGGAGCCCGAGCAGGACGCGCTGGTGCCGCTGCGGTGATCTGAGCCCGGCACTAGACCCGGTTCTCTCTTGCATCCGAGGAGAGGACCCCTTGCCCTCTGCTCGACCCTCGAGCCCTTCCACTCGCCGGCTGCCCCCTGCAAGGCATGAGCTGCGCTCGGGAGCCCGAGGCTTCAGCGCGGTCATGAGGCACTGGCCCGGGAGCGGCGGCTGTACGACGGCAGCCCCCAGATCCTCTCCGGGCGCGGCGCCACCGGGATGAGACCCCCGACACGCGACTGCCTGAGCTGAGATTTACCCCCAGTGCCCCACCTCCGTTCTGCGCGCCTGAGCCCGCGGGCACTCGGCCCCTGCAGCTTCCCGCCGAGACACCTGCGCCCTGGACCAGACGGACGCCCAGCGAATCGGACTCGCCTGCCTTCCCAGGCTCTACCCCGCGCGGCGGGCGCCTGAGCAGAGGTGCTCAGAGAGCGGGCGGCCCACCGTGCGGGAGCGAGTGTCAAGACCTTTCTGGAACGAAACTCTATCTTCCCCCTCATACATACGCACGCCAGCTTGAGGGAGGGGCGCACAGTCGCAGACAGACACCTGGCTGGTCCGGCACCCTCTCCGTCTCCAACACCACAACTCCCAACTCCACCTTGTCAATAAAGGTTTCTAAACTCGCCCAGGCACCACCCCCTCCGCCCCGCTACCCACAGCCCCGAGGCGCAGTGCGCAGGGCTCGGCCCTCGCCGCCCACAGAGACCTCGGCAGCGGTGGCGCACAGCCCAGCAGGCGGACGCGGACTCTGGAGGGGCGCGCAGGTCACCTCCAGACAGTGACAGCCCCCGGGTCCCGGAGCCCCCATCCAGAGCCGGCTCACCCTAGGACTCGGCGGCGGGGCGGCGCGGCCCGCGGCCCGAAGGAGCGCAGGGAGGAGGGGAGGTGGTTCGTCGGGTGAGTGGCTCCGGGCGGCAAGGGCGGGGGAGCCCAGCGTGGAGGTACCTCTGGGCCGCCACTGAAGCCCTCCTCCTCCTCCTCCTCCTCCTCCTCCTC
>NW_006775780.1:1320571-1330036 GCF_000442215.2 Lipotes vexillifer | reverse complement strand
CCAGGGCCAGCCCCGCGGGCTCGGGGAGCGGGGCCCCGGCGGGGGCCGAGGCGGGAGCCGCGCCGCCGGGCTCCCGGGCTCCGACTCCTCCTCCCCCGCCGCCGCCGCCCGCCGCGCCGGGTCCTAAAGCCGCGCGCCTCAGGAGGATGGTACGCCTGGCGGCCGAGCTGCTGCTGCTGCTGGGGCTGCTGCTGCTCACACTGCACATCACGGTGCTGCGCGGTTCGGGAGCCGCCGACGGGCCGACCGCGGCCAACGCCAGCCGGACGCAGCTGCAGGTGAGTGCGCTGCCGGAGAGGGGCGCGCGTGGCAGCGGGGAGCCGGGTGGCAGGGAGCTGACCTAGCTAGCACCTGATGGTAGCGAGAAGGCGGGTCCCCGCCCCACCGAAGAGCATCTGTTTTGGCAGCAGTTTTGCCGGGGCCACGGATCTCCGGCTGAGGCGGAGCGGGGTACGTGCCTGGAGGCTGGACCACTTTGGAAGTCTGGCAGGCACGCTCCTCCAGGTCGTCTGTCACCAGGTACCTGAGGGTGCTAGCTTGAGATGGGCGGAGGAAGTGTGGAGTACGTCTGTGTTTGCTTTGGGGTGCTGCCACTCTTTTGTTACCCTTTAGAGACTGAGTAACGTTACTCTGGGAGGAGGGGGGAACGGAAGGAGACTTTAGGATAAATCCCCAAACTGGGTTTGGGAGGAAGAACCCCAGTGAATCTGCCCCCTCAGAAAGCTACGCAAAGGTCAGCAAATAATTTCCCCGAAGAGAATGGCCAGACATCCCCTGTTCGCCCACGTGGTCCCCATGCCTCCCGTATACCTCCCCAGCCGGGCGGAGGGCGTGGAGTCAAGCCACCGGTTGTACTTTGGCCCGGCGTTACCTGGGGCTTTTAAACTTACAGCAAAGACTTCTTCCAGCGTTCTGCCCCTGTTGAAGGTCTCCTTAGGAATGGAATTCTGATGGTCTGTCCAGCTCCTAGGCAGGGGAGGGGGTCGCAACTAGGGAGCGGGTAGTGGGCGTCAGACACAAGAGGAATTCTCTGGTTTCCAAATAGAGGATTGTCCAGGTAGGAGTTTCCTGCCGTTGTCTTGGGAAGAAGCGCCTTTCCTTGGCTTTATCAGACGTGTGACAACTGTCAACTTGGGGCATGGGTAGAAGTCAGCAGGGATTTTCCCAGGAAGCAGCGGGAATTCTCTCCTAAAATCTCCTCCTCAAACAAGCCCCTCTGAAACTCTATGTCGAGATAAGCATTATTCATTGTTCCCAAAGGGCTTTAAGACCATTGCCCCTATTAGTTCATTTCTCACATCTTTATGTAATTTGTTGCCTGAAAACCCTACTGTTGTAGAGAGAAGGAATTCACTTCAACACTTCCACAGTGCTTACCATGTGCTAGTTTTAAGTGCTTTACAGAACTTACCCGATTTAATGATATACTATGCTGTTAATATCCTCCCCTGATAGATGCAAAAACTGAGGTACAGAGGTTAAGAAACTTGCAAGGTTTACACATTCCAAACTCTTGATTAGTTACACCATGTTTTCTCTCTGCCAGGTTGTTATATAGACTAAAGCAAGGTGATCCTTACACACAAATGCAAAATCAGGAATGAAAAAGTATGCACCCCAGAGCCTAAAGTTCTTTTAAATTGGGAACATTTCCGAAAATGTCCTAACTTTATGAGGCCCTCTTCTCTTCTCCTGTGGGCAAACAGGTACAGTGACAGCCTGACGGGATTCTTTTGGGGAAACTGAAGACACCCCATTCTGTAGATGGTGGTACACCGACCCACTCTAACACTGTAAGAACAATTCCTAATATCTTCGAGATTTCTGGAAGTCACATTTTATACATGATGCTTTCTTTCCTCATGGACTCATGAAAAGCTGTAAAAATGATGTTCTATGGAAAAGTAAATTTGGCAGATTCCTTTATGAGGTGTTTGCTATCATTAGAATAACCTAGGCTTGGCCTTTTCTGTTTGACTGGTAAGGTGATGAGAGAAGCAGCTGGTGGAAGTGGCAACTGCAAAGGGGAAGTGGATTAAATTCTCAAAAGAGCCTGTGGCTGAAGAACTGTCCCAAGAGGGCAGAAGAAATGGGGGATTTAGAAAGAGTAACGCTCCTAGGAGTATCTTGGGTCCCAAGTAGCTGCTAATCCATCAGCTTGTTTTGTAATCCTGTTTGGTTATTCTGTCCACTCAATGAACTTATTCAGGCAGAATGATGAGTTTAACAGTTTAGTTCATGATTTTACTCTTTTGTAATTTGTTATTATAAAAGTTTTATATTCTTCCTGACTAAAGTTATTTCTTTGGCCCTCTGATGCTCCAAAGGTATTATGATTCAAATGGAGAGAATATATTCCTTCAAGTGAGGAGGTCTGCAAAAGACATTTATTAGTTTATTGTTTTCAGGGCCCAGGATGTGAATTAGCTAGTAGCAGGTGTATTTGAAAACAAAATTGTGGGTGCCATATTCTTTCTGTTTACTGGTCATATTTAACCTTTTTTTTTTTCCCCGCTTCATTGGGTCTTTGTTGCGGTGCGCAGGCTTCTCATTGTGGTGGCTTCTCTTGTTGTGGAGCATGGGCTCTAGGCGCATGGGCTTCAGTAGTTGTGGTGCTCAGGCTCAGTAGTTGTGGCCCGCGGGCTCGGGAGCACAGGCTCAGTAGTTGTGGCACCTGGGCTTAGTTGCTCCGTGACATGTGGGATTTTCCAGGACCAGGGATTGAACCCGTGTCCCCTGCATTGGCAGGTGGATTCTTAACCACTGCGCCACCAGGGAAGTCATAACCTATCTTAACTAACTACATTTAAACTTAAGTTTGTTGCCTCTGGGATATCTTAAGCTGCTAAAATCATTCTTTATAACCGGAAAGTTCATCAATCCTTATATTACATTATTTGTGTTGTTATCTCTGCTTAAAATATTCTGAAATATGAGGTTGGAGTCAGAAATACACAATGGTAGTTTTCTTTTCCGAAATTGTAGTATATTTGGGAACATTTAAAAGAGAATACACCTTTATTAGAGATCTGGCATATCAAGGGCACCCAATAAAATAGTAAGAATAACAATAGTAGCTAAGATTTGTCAAGTGCCTTTTATGTGTTAGACACTGTTCTTAGCACTTTTCATATATTTTCTTTTTAAATCCTCACAAAAGTCTCGTGAATTAGGCATTATCGTTATCCCTGTTTCAAATGAAAAAACTGAGGTTGGGTAACTTGCCCACAGTTGCAGAGCCAGAAGCTGCTTAATTTGTTGTTGTTATTTTATAAGTTTAAAAATCTTTGAAGAATATTTGTATTCCAAGTTCTTAAGAAAGTCATCCTGCTGGCTACAAAAGAGAAAAAGTCTTTTAACAATTTACATTTTCTTTCTTTCTTTCTTTCTTCTTTTTCAGGGCTTATGTTTTTTTGGGTTTATTTATTTATTTATTTATTTATATTTTTGGCTGTGTTGGGTCTTTGTTGCTGTACTCGGGCTTTCTCTAGTTGCAGCGAGTGGGGGCTTCTCATTTGTGGTGGCTTCTCTTGTTGTGGCGCACGAGCTCTAGATGAGCGGACTTTAGTAGTTGTGGCTCGCAGGCTCAAGAACGCAGGCTCAGTAGTTGTGGAGCCCGGGCTTAGTTGCTGGGTGGCATGTGGAATCTTCCCGGACCAGGCCTCAAACCCATGTCCCCTGTGTTGGCAGGCAGATTCTAACCACTGCACCACCAGGGAAGTCCCTAACAATTTACATTTTCAAACACATCTTGACAGTCTTATTGTATCAAATATGAGCATATCTGTCTATCTATCTATCTAAATTATATATACATACATAAACACACATATATAAACATGATCTAACATGATTTTTTTGGTAGTTTCAACATAGTAGGAGATATGGTTTTTGACTCTGTAAGTGACTGTCCCTGTACTCTTAGGTATGCTGTTATGAGGTGGTAGTAAAATGCTTTGAACACACTATTTCTAGTGGTTATGTGGCTCATAAGAATAATAAATAATGATGTTAGTCTTTGTACTGTTTTCAGTATTTTAAAACATCTAATAAGAAATTTTACAGTGGTCTGCAACAGCTGTATAAAAATGCACAGAAAAATCAACTTTTTTCACTTTTGAATGAAATCTTATCTCCTCTGGTATCATGTTGATCAGATACTCAGCTTAGTTCTTTCATATGTCTTTAATTGATAATAGTAAGAAAACAATTATATATAATAAAAAAGCAGTCTGGAAGACAGACTATCCCAAAATATAGAACCACAGGCAATGATAAGAATAATGATAATGATAATAATAGTATTCCTTTTACTTGAAATTCAAATGAGTGTCTCTCTACTAAATCTCAGATTCAGAAGCATGAATTTCTACAGATTTTACATAGTAAAGCTAGAACTCATTAAAACAATGAGATTTAAGGAAGTGTTAGAAATCATCACATTGATCATTTTTACAATAACATTAAAGCAAACCAAACTCTGAAATGTAACTAAATGTCTTTGTTCTCTAATTCCTAACTACCGTCTTTATCAGTACATTCCTCCTTCAGCCCTCTACTTGCCTTCAACAAAACTGCTCAGCATCTTGTACTCACTGCTTCAGACTCACAAGTTGATCTGAGCTATTAATAGCAGTAAAAGCAAAAGCAACATTTATTTGTACTTAATGCTACTGAGTTTCCTTACAATGACCCTATGAGATAGATAGTATTTATATACCCATTTCACAGATGATGAAATTGAGACCTGGAGAGATTTGAGTAACTTGCCCAAGGCCACACAACCAAGGTTGGCAGGGCCAGGATTCAGACCCAGGGAGGCTGGAATTCTGGTTCCAGTTCATCAACAAGATGCCTCCAGCTCTGATACAAGTCAACAGCCATTGTGTTTCTCGTTTCATGACTTGCCTTGCCCATTTTCCAGGCAGGCTGCCTGCTTTTATCTCAGGTATTCTTTATAAATTATGAATAACTGTCCCACTTAGCTATTGCTATATAACAAACCATTCCAAAGCACAGTGGCTTAAAACAATCACATTTTATTTGCTCATGACTTTGTGTGTCACCAGTTTACTCTGGGCTCAGCTGGGTGGTTCTTCTGCTGATCTTGCTTAGGATTATTCATGTGGCTATAGCTTTCTGTTGGCTTGACATAGGCTAGATGGTCTAAAAGGGCCTCACTCCAGACACTATAAAACTCTTAGAGGAAAACATAGGCAGAACACTCTATGACATAAATCACAGCAAGATCCTTTTTGAACCATCTCCTAGAGAAATGGAAATAAAAACAAAAATACACAAATGGGACCTAATGAAACTTAAAAGCTTTTGCACAGCAAAGGAAACCATAAACAAGACCAAAAGATAACCCTCAGAATGGGAGAAAATATTTGCAAATGAAGCAACTGACAAAGGATTAATCTCCAAAATTTACAAGCAGCTCATGCAGCTCAATATCAAAAAAAACCAAACAACCCAATTCAAAAATGGGTAGAAGACCTAAATAGACATTTCTCCAAAGAAGACATACAGATGGCCAACAAACACAAGAAAGGATGCTCAACACCACTAATCATTAGAGAAATGCAAATCAAAACTACAATGAGGTATCACCTCACACCAGTCAGAATGGCCATCATCAAAAAATCTACAAACAATAAATGCTAGAGAGGGTGTGGAGAAAACGGAATCCTCATGCACTGTTGGTGGGAATGTAAATTGACACAGCCACTATGGAGAACAGGATGGAGGTTCCTTAAAAAACTAAAAATAGAACTACCATATGACCCAGTAATCCCACTACTGGGCATATACCCTGAGAAAACCATAATTCAAAAAGAGTCATGTACCACGGTGTTCATCGAAGCTCTATTCATAATAGCCAGGACATGGAAGCACCTAAGTGTCCATCAACAGATAAATGGATAAAGAAGATGTGGCACATATATACAATGGAATATTACTCAGCCATAAAAAGGAATGAACTTGAGTTATTTGTAGTAAAGTGGATGGACCTAGAGTCTGTCCTACAGAGTGAAGTAAGTCAGAAAGAGAAAAACAAATATCGTATGCTAACACAGGTTTATGGATCTTAAAAAAAAAAATGGTTCTGACAAACCTAGGGGCAGGACAGGAATAAAGACACAGACGTAGAGAATGCACTTGAGGACAAGGGGAGGGGGAAGGGTAAGCTGGGACGAAGTGAGAGTGGCATGGACATATATACACTACCAAATGTAAAATAGCTAGCTAGTGGGAAGCAGCCACATAGCACAGGGAGATCAGCTCGGTGCTTTGTGACCACCTAGAGGGGTGGGATAGGGAGGGGAGGGGGAGATGCAAGAGGAAGGAGATATGGGGATATATGTATATGTATAGCTGATTCACTTTGTTATAAAGCAGAAACTAACACACCATTGTAAAGCAATTATACTCCAATAAAGATGTTAAAAAAAAAAATAAAAGGGCCTCACTCATATGTTTGATGGTTGGTGCCGGCTGTCACCTATGCTCTCTCTTCATCCTCAAGGAAGTTATTCCACATGTCTTTACATGGTGGACTCAGAGCAGCAAGAGAGTAAATCAGAAATTGCAAGGCCTCTTGATGAACTTGTACAACTTCAGCCACATTCTACTGGCCAAACATACCACTTGGTCATCTCAGATTCTAGGGGACCAGAAATAGACTCCTCTTGATGGGAGGACCAGCAAAATAACATTGCAAAAGAGTGTGTATTCAGGGATGGGAGGAGTCATTGTGGCTGTCTTTGCAAAATAGCTACCATACTGACCTTTTATCTCATATACTTTGCAAATGTTGAACCAATCTTTCACTCATTTTTTTACATTGTTTATGCTACTTTTGGCCATGCACAAACTTTCCACTCTAAATATAATCAAATCTGAATCATTTCCATTATGACTTTTTGTTTTCTTGCCTTACTTGAGAAAGGGTTACTCAAATAAGGATTGTCAAAATCTTTGAATATATTTTGTTCTAACAGTTTTATAGTGTTTTTGTTGTTGTTGTTGTTTAGAACTACAGTCTACTTTGAAGTTATTTGTGGGTTTTAGGTTTAAGATAAAGATATAACTTTGATTTTTGTCCAAGTGAGTAGCCACTTCTCCTATCATATTTGGTAAATACTCCATTCTATATTTGTTGGTACAAAATGCCAGTTTTATCACATGTTAAAATTTTCACATATATGTTAGTCTATTTCTTTACCTTCATTTTTCTATTCATGTACAAACACCACACTTTTATTTCATGTAGCTTCACAGTATTTTATAATAGGGCAAATGCCCTGTCATTAACATTCTTTTTCTTTTTCTTTTTTTAAGTATTAAAAAACATGTATTCTTGAACAGTGATTTGGATGGAAGTCGTATTCTGAGGAACATTTTTTTTAGGATAATGAAGCTATTTTAGTATTATTTAAAATAAGAACAACCTTTAAACCATATGAAGTGGGCAATAGGGGAGAAGCACGCCTTCCTGAGAAGGGTCCTCGGAGAAGGGTCTTCTCAGGGGCAAAGGCAGCAAGGGTGGGTGGGCAGGAGGGAGTGCAGGCCTGGACGTCAGCGGTGTTTCCTCAGGGCCGGCTCTGCAGGTAGGAGAGGTGGCTCTGGGGCTTGGCAGCTCCTGGCTGGAGTGGAGGGAGCTGGCCTGGCATCCGTGCCAGTGACTCAGGCAGGGGTAGGGCAGGGGTCAGCTGGGTAACAGAAATGTGGGTTTGAGTGTCAGGAGGAGGTGGCCTTGGCTCTCAGAACTCAAGGGGGACGTCAGGCTGCAGGAGGCCCAGGCCCAGGAGTGCTGATCCGCCCTCATCCCTCCAGCCAGGCTCTGTGACTGTGCCCTGGGCGGGTGGGGGGTGGGGGGGCCTCACAGCAGGGTGGGCGGCAGACAGGGAAGGCTCAGTCAGGGCTGCTGGTCAGGCCGGGGCTCAGTGTCCTCTTCTCGGAGGCGCTTGCACCCGGGGCAGATGCTTCTTCTCAGAGGCCCTGGCCTGGGCACAAAGACAGGGACCACTCCATTCCTCACCACGGGCCGGAAGGCCGACAGCCTGGGCTCGGGGCTCTCAGACCTGAGAGGCCCGTCGAGCCGCCTTTGTCCTTCCTCGTATCGGCTGAGGGCCCTCAGCGCGGTCTCCTTGGCACAGCGGTCCGGGGACTCCTGGCTGCGCGGACACGTGGACAAGCTGCTTAGGCTTTCAACGGGGGCGGTACGGATGTCCACCAGGCTCTGCGTGTGGCAGGAGAGGCGGGCGTTCCACTGGGACCTCATCGTGAAACCGTTGCCATGGCCGGAAAACCCCAGCCCCGAAGAGGTGCGGAGGGGCGGCCCGCTGGGAAGGCGCCTCCAGCCCTGGGGCACCGAGGACCCGAGGACCGGGTAGTACTTCCAGCTGCGCAGGGCGGAGGGGAGCGGCCGCCTGCTGCGGAACCAGAGCCCGCGATCCTGGCGGCGGCGGCGGTAGCTCAGGATTGGGCGCCCGTCCCGGCCCATCGGGAGGCAGGTACCGCGGGCGGGCCCGGTCCATGGGAACCATGGGGACCAGCGCTTCCGGGCGTGGGCTGGCTGCGTGGCCTTGGCCGTGCCCAGGTACATGCTCAGGTAGCTGCCCATGCTCGCGGGTCAGCGGGGTCGGACCTTCGACGGGCTTTGGCTTCTGGGCGGCCCCGAACTCTGTGGACGCGAAGCTTACGGCGCTGAGGCGACCGTTGGCATCGGGGTGTGGGACGGTTCGTGGGGCGTCAGAACCTCTGGGCACGAGGTCCTGCGCGCGCCAGGCCGGGGCCTCGCGGACCCGGGGCCTCGCGGGGCGCCCCTGTGTTCTGAGCACAGGGGATCCTTCAGCTCCCACTGCTGGCCCAGGCCCTTGGCTCTAGGTGGCGGGGGAGCCCTCCACTTTTTGCCCTTGACATTTAAAGGGAGAAAATATAATAATTTGTACCAGGTCCTGAAAATGGACTGAAGGGCACCCTCTTTCATTACTGTAAAAATGAACAAAATGCACTTGAATGCTCCTTTAAGGAAAAAGAGCGAATTTACTTGTATTTCTACAGAGGCTGTATGCTTCTTCTAGAATGGTTGCTAATGTCACTTTTTGTAATTTTATTCTTTTTTTTTTGACATCTTTATTGGGGTATAATTGCTTTACATTGGTGTGTTAGTTTCTGCTTTATAACAAAATGAATCAGTTATACATATACATATGTTCCCATATCTCTTCCCTCTTGCGTCTCCCTCCCTCCCACCCTCCCTATCCCACCCCTCCAGGCCGTCACAAAGCACCAAGCCGATATCCCTGTGCCATGCGGCTGCTTCCCACTAGCTATCTATTTTACGTTTGTTAGTGTATATATGTCCATGCCTCTCTCTCGCCCTGTCACAGCTCACCCTTCCCCCTCCCCATATCCTCAAGTCCATTCTCCAGTAGGTCTGTGTCTTTATTCCTGTCT
>NW_006775780.1:1303312-1317684 GCF_000442215.2 Lipotes vexillifer | reverse complement strand
ATGGTTGTTAGTATTTGCCTTATGTATTGAGGTGCTCCTATGTTGGGTGCATAAATATTTACAATTGTTATATCTTCTTCTTGGATCGATCCCTTAATCATTATGTAGTGTCCTTCTTTGTCTCTTCTGATAGTCCTTATTTTAAAGTCTATTTTGTCTGATATGAGAATTGCTACTCCAGCTTTCTTTTGGTTTCCATTTGCATGGAATATCTTTTTCCATCCCCTTACTTTCAGTCTGTATGTGTCTCTAGGTCTGAAGTGGGTCTCTTGTAGACAGCATATATAGGGTCTTGTTTTTGTATCCATTCAGCCAATCTGTGTCTTTTGGTGGGAGCATTTAGTCCATTTACCTTTAAGGTAATTATCGATATGTATGTTCCTATTCCCATTTTCTAAATTGTTTTGGGTTCGTTATTATAGGACTTTTCCTTCTGTTGTGTTTTTGTCTAGAGAAGTTCCTTTAGCATTTGTTGTAAAGCTGGTTTGGTGGTGCTGAAATCTCTCAGCTTTTGCTTGTCTGTAAAGGTTTTAATTTCTCCATCAAATCTGAATGAGATCCTTGCTGGGTAGAGTAATCTTGGTTGCAGGTTTTTCTCCTTCATCACTTTCAGTATGTCCTGCCACTCCCTTCTGGCTTGCAGAGTTTCTGCTGAGAGATCAGCTGTTAACCTTATGGGGATTCCCTTGTGTGTTTTTTGTTGTTTTTCCCTTGGGAGAAAAGGTAGAGAGAATTAGTAGAAGTAGGAAGAAAGAAAGAAAGGAAGGAAGGAAGGAAAGAAGGAAGAAAGAAAAGAAGGAAAGAAGGCAAGAAGGAAAGAAAGGAGGGAGGGAGGAAGGAAGGAAGGAGGGAAGGAAGGAGGGAAGGAAGGAAAAAAGAAAGAAAGAAGATACAGTAAAATAAAATAAAGTATAATAAAGTTATTGAATTGAAAAATAATTATTTAGAAAAAAAAAAAGGGACGGATAGAACCTTAGGACAAATGGTGGAAGCAAAGCTATACAGACAAAATCTTACACAGAAGCATACACATACACCCTCACAAAAAGAGGTAAAGGGGAAAAAATCATAAATCTTGCTCTCAAAGTCCACCTCCTCAATTTGGGATGATTTGTTGTCTAAAGGAGGGAAGGAAGGAAGGAAAGAAAGGAAGGAAGGAAGAAAGAAAGAAAGAAAGAAAGAAAAAGAAAGAAAAAATATAATAAAGTTATTAAAATTAAAATTAATTATTAAGAAAAAAAATAAAATAAAATGGACGGATAGAACACTAGGACAAATGGTGGAAGCAAAGCTATACAGACAAGATCTCACAAAGAAGCATACACATACACATTCACAAAAAGAGGAAAAGGGGAAAAAAAATCATAGATCTTGCTCTCGAAGTCCACCTCCTCAATTTGGGGTGATTCGTTGTCTATTCGTGTATTCCACAGATGCAGGGTACATCAAGTTGATTGTGGAGCTTTAATCCGCTCTTTGAGGCTGCTGGGAGAGATTTCCCGTTCTCTTCTTTGTTCTCATAGCTCACAGGGGCTCAGCTTTGGATTTGGCCCTGCCTCTGCATGTAGGTCGCTGGAGGGCATCTGTTTTTTGCTCAGACAAGACGGGGTTAAAGGAGCCACTGATTCGGGGGCTCTGGCGCACTCAGGCCAAGGGGGAGGGAGGGGTACGGCGTGCGGGGCGGGCCTGCGGCGGCAGAGGCCAGCATGACGTTGCACCAGCCTGAGGCCCGCCGTGCATTCTCCCGGGGAAGTTGTCCCTGGATCCCGGGAACCTGGTAGTGGCGGGCTGCACAGGCTCCCCGGAAGGGGGTTGTGGATAGTGACCTGTGCTCGCACACAGGCCCCTTGGTGGCGGCAGCAGCAGCCTTAGCGTCTCCCGCCCGTCTCTGGGGTCCGCGCTTTTAGCCGCGGCTCACGCCCGTTTCTGGAGCTCCTTTAAGCAGCGCTCTTAAACCCCTCTCCTCGCGCACCAGGAAACAAAGAGGGAAGAAAAAGTCTCTTGCCTCTTCGGCAGGTGCACACTTTTCCCCGGACTCCCTCCCGGCTAGCCGTGGTGCACTAACCCCTTCAGGCTGTGTTTAAGCCGCCAACCCCAGTCCTCTCCCTGCGCTCCAACCGAAGCCCGAGTCTCAGCTCGCAGCCCCACCCGCCCCGGCGGGTGAGCAGACAAGCCTCTCGGGCTGGTGAGTGCCAGTCCGCACCGATCCTCTGTGCGGGAATCTCCCCGCTTCGCCCTCCGCACCCCTGTTGCTGTGCTCTCCTCTGCAGCTCCGAAGCTCCCCGCTCCGCCTCCCACAGTCTCCGCCCGCGAAGGGGCTTCCTAGTGTGTGGAAACCTTTCCTCCTTCACAGCTCCCTCCCACTGGTGCAGGTGCCGTCCCTATTCTTTTGTCTCTGTTTTTTCTTTTTTTACTCTTGCCCTACCCAGGTACGTGGGGAGTTTCTTGACTTTTGGGAGGTCTGAGGTCTTCTGCCAGCATTCAGTAGGAGCTGTTCCACGTGTAGATGTATTTCTGTTGTATCTGTGGGGAGGAAGGTGATCTCCACGTCTTACTCTTCCGCCATCTTCCCAGCACCCCTCAACATTCTTTTTCTTAGAAATTTTTATAAAATGTTTTCTTTCAAACAGACTTTAGAATTATTTTGTTTAAAAATTCATTGAGCTTTTAATAGGAATTGCTATATATATTGGGGGGGTAAGTTTAGAAGAATTGAGAATTTCATAATATTTAATCCTCTCATTAAGGACATGGTTAAGGTATCTACTTCTTGAGTAAAGTTTTAGAATTTTCTTCATCTTTTCACATTTCTTTTAACAAGCTGTTTTCTAGGTTTGATTGCTATTGTGAATTTTCTGTTTTATTTTCTGTTATATTCTCCAATTTGTTACTTCCAGAATCCAGGAAAGCTATACTTAGCAGTATATGCTTACATTTTTCTTGGTGTGTACATGAGAGCTAACAGTATCCATTTCAGTAGTGATATCATTATAGTTCCATGGCATTAATTGAAAACCCTTCTTTTTCCATTTTTGCACTTTAAATAATAAGAATTATCTGTTTCTTATAAGATTGTTAGAATTCACTCATTTTAGCTGTCTTGGGCTTGGTACCTCTTTGGTTGAGATCTCTGATTAATGTTCCATGTTATTCCATGGTCAATAGCCTATTCAGATACTATAACTTTTCTCTAGTCATTTTTGATAATTTATATCTTCTCAGAAAATCATACATTCTACTGGAGTTTTACTTTATCAGTATAAAGTTTATATGTAATACAAGCATATTTTAAAACTATTTCATGACTGCATATTGTTTATGAGGTACAGTCTTAAATCTCTTTATAAGACCTGTCAGATCAAGATGGTTAATTATATTATGAAAACCCTTCAAATCTTGATTTATTTATTGTTTACTTAATCTGCTGATTCCTCAGAAAACTTAATTGCATTCTGACACTACCATTGTGGATTTGTTTGTTTCTCCTTATTATCCCCTTAATTTTCACTTTACTTGTTTAGAATCCATGGTGTTAGGACATAAAATGTCTTTTGTTGATGGTTGTATTTTTATCAAGGTGAAATTCCTTTATATATACCTTTTTATTGACATTTGTCTTGAACACATTTTTTTTGTTTGATAGTAATTTTGCAACTCCTGCTTATTTTTTTTCTCTTGCCATTAATTATGTGTCTTTTTCCAACCTTTATTTTCAACTTTTCTCTGCCTTCTTTGTTTGAATATCTCTCTTATTAATAACCAATAGCCAAATTTTCTTTTGCCATGTAATAGGTCAATGAATATAACCCATTTATATTTATTGATTACTAATAGATTTGAAGGTGTATTTTCAATTTTATTTGGTGTTTTCAAATTTCCAATTTTCTTCATTTTGCCTCCCACCTTCCAATTTATTATCTCGTACTTTGGCAAGAGAGTTAGCCTATGTCTAAACTTCCTCATCTGTAAAATAGGTATACAAAGACTATTTCCCAGTGTTGTTGTAAGGGTTAAAACACTGAATGCATGTACGTGCTCTGTTAGAACTTGGCACTTAAACATTTAATAAGCATTTAAATATTATTTACTTTGCTCATAACCCCTCAAGTTTGGAAATTGTTCTATTTCTCTAACTCTTAACATTTTAACAAACAGATTTGAACTTACACTTTTCTATCAATGCTGAGAGCCAGTCAGTATTTATAACATAAACCTCCCCAAAACAAAATTCCAACATGCTTTTTCTTTCTCTTATCTCTCTCTCTCAAATTTTAATCACATTATCTGAATATTTAGTGCTAGATCATTCCTTCTTCTTTGTTTCTTTTTTTCTTCCTTTTTTATTTCATTCTTTTTCATTATATCTATCTTAGGAACAATTTCTTAGCAGTAGTATATTCTCCCAACAATTATTTAGACTTAACTATAAGATTTATTTATTTATTTATTTATTTACTTACTTACTTACTTACTTACTTACTTACTTATTTATTTATCTGCTGCTGCTTCTGGAATCTTATATTCTTATCTTTTATTTTGCTGGAATACATTCTCAAAAAGTTCTCTCAGAAAGGTTTTATCAAAGGATAAACTCTCTGAAATCCTAAATTTTTAAGCACATCTTTATTTGCTTCTCACATTTAAATGCTAATTTGGCAGTTGGCTATGTTCTATCTTGTTTCCCCTTAGAATTTTGAAGATATAATGCATTTTTCTTTTACACCATCTCATGTTTCAGTGAAAAGTCTGATGATATTTCTTTGCAGGTGATTTTTTTTTTAAGTGGAGGGCTTTAGGATTTTTCTCTTTATTCACAATGTTCAGAAATTTTATCTGTTTGTGTTTAGATTTAAGGCTTTAGTTGTTAGTCCTGTTTAGCACTTGGTGGACCCTTTCAATCTGAATCCTCAAGGTTGTCTTCAGCTTAAGAATATTTCTTCAGTAATTTCTTTGCTTAGTTCCAATATCCTTGTCCTCTCCTTCTGGAACTCCTATTAGACTTTGAAACTAATATTGGGATTTCAAGATCTATCAGTCTTCCATGTCTCAATTTTTTTCTCTAGTAGTTTTATCTCTTTGCATTTTTCTAATGTGTTTTATGTCTTAGCTTAATCTTCCAGCTTTTGCCACCCTAGTGCTAGCTTTTTCACTCTTTATCAGTTTCCTGTCCTCATCCTTTTCACCCAGCTTCTATAGCTTCTTCTCTTTTCTTCCCTTCTTTTCTCTTCCTTCACCCCTCCCCCTCCTCTCCTCCTCTTCTTTTTTCTCTCTTTACATTTTTTAGTTTTTTAATTATGAATAATTTACATACAATAAAATGAGTGCATCTTAAAGATTCAGTTCCAGTTTTTCACAATTATATATACCTGTGTAGCACCATCAAAATTAGAATATAGAACATCTCTATCATCCCAGAAAGTCTTCTAGTGCACCTTTGTAGGCAATTTACTCCTCCCACAGGCAACCAGTCTCTGACTCCTATCACCATGGATTAGTTTGCCTCTTCTAAATCTTCATGTAGATGGAATCATACTGTGTGCATTTGTGTGTGTGTGTATGTGTGTGTGTCTGGGCTTCTTTTTCTTAATGTAGTATTTTTGACATTCATTCACATTGCTGTGTACATCAGCAGATTTCTCTTCTTTATGGTTGAGTGGTATTCCATTGTATGAGTATGCCACAATTTATTTATCCATTTCCCCATTGATGGATATTTGGGTTGTTTCTAATGGTTTGGATATTATAAATAAGATCATGTTAACTTTCTTGTACAAGCCTTTCTGTGGACATAGGTTTTTATTTCTTGTGAGTAAATACCTGCTAGTAAAACTGACACAGGCTCAGTTCTTTATATTATTATGGGAATTCCTCTAAAGAAACTCATGTTTTTGGTGATCTTTCTCTCACTTTCTCAGCTCTGTAATGTTTCACTTTCAACTGGTTACCGTTGGTGTCATATCTACCAGAAATCATTCCTTCTTCTGTAGATGTTCCCCTCTCAGCTTTCCACTTCTGTTGGGGATTTATTTTCATATTTCATCTCCTTTTTCAGCAGAATTTGGAGAAAGAAAAGAAGTAAACAAAAATGCTTAGTCTGCCACCTTGAACAGAAACACTATAATTTTATTCCTTCCTTTTATTTTCCTGTATACAAACCAGAAGAAATTTCTATTATTTGTGCAGCTGCTTCATTAATTCTTTTCCAGCCATGTTCTAAAAGACATTGATTTTTGAGGCCTGGGGACACCCTCAGAAGTCATGAGAACTGTCCATTCAGTAAAGAAGAATCTATTGTAGTTTTAAAGCCTCCAAAGGAAAGAATCCCACTTGTATTGATTTGGCCAAAAAGTTCATTTGGGATTTCGGAAAAACCGGAGCAAACTTTTTGGCCAAGCCAGTACCTGTACAAGTACTTTTTAACAACCTTCAATGACAGAACTTTTTTTTCTCTGATGTGTCCTTTAAATCTTTTATGATACATCTTAATTTCATGTTTGCTTTTTTTCTTCCCACTATTCATTCACTTTTCAAGAAACATCTCATGCAGGACTTGAAGATTATTATTTAATAGTTCCTCTGTCTTCTCCAGATTTAATTATCTCAGTTTTTTAATTTGTCTTCACTGGTCTTATTTTACAACGTTTTAATGGTTTCTGTGGTCCTCTTATTTCTCTCTTATCTGAGAACATCTTTCTTCTGCAATCCTTGGCTCAAGATTTTATGATTTATAAAGAAAAGGATGGTGATGAAGCCCCTTTCTTCAGTGACAACTAAGGGTGTCCCTCTGTCTATACTCATCCCCCAAAAGACAGAAGATTATTTAGGGGGTGGGAATGGGGTTGTCCATTTAATTCCTGGGATTGTATGCAACGATGTTAAAGAAATAACAAGGGAGTGGGGTACTGAAAAAGTCTCATTTTGCGTTTTACTTAAACTTTGTCTGTACTCCTCTTCCATAAGAACTTCATAAGAAGCCCTGAACATAAAAGATATAAAGCTTAATTTCTTTCTTTCTGTGGTGTATCAGTGCAAAGGTTGGATGGGGCACAATGCTAATAAAATGAAGTCAACATGCTAGTGCCCAGTGTTCCCCTTGGGATTAAGCACTCACAGCCCACTCTAGTCACAGACTTGATAACATAAACTTATGGCTCTTTACCTTCCCTACCCTCTTTCCCATTCTCCTACCAGAGCTTCATGGGGGCATCTCCCAAGTATACCACTTCCTCTTTGTCCCAGGGTTTGATTCTGGGAGAACCCAAACGAAAAAAAGCACTACTCAAACATTTGCCGTGGGAACATGGCCATTTCTCTAGGTAGTGATGACGTAGGAAAGGTACAGGGTGGAGTTTCCATGAGGCACCTGCTACTTCCCTACCCTCTTTCCCTTTCTCCTACCAGAGCTTCATGGGGGCATCTCCCAAGTATACCACTTCCTCTTTGTCCCAGGGTTTGATTCTGGGAGAACCCAAACGAAAAAAAGCACTACTCAAACATTTGCCGTGGGAACATGGCCATTTCTCTAGGTAGTGATGACGTAGGAAAGGTACAGGGTGGAGTTTCCATGAGGCACCTGCTGCTTCTTGTCGCTGTTAACAAAGCTGAAGGCTGTTAGCCTCAGAAACGGATGTGCTGCAGCAGCAACAGAATCAGGTTATGCCATCTTCTCCCAGAGCAGCTGGGAAGAGAGGAATTCCAAAATTGTAGGAATGGGAAAGTTCAGGCCTAGGGAAAGCCTACGAATTGCTGGTGTTTAGAGAGATGACTGTTGTTTTTCTCCTGAGAGCCTCGTCCGTCCCGTGCTTGTTTGCTATTTTAAGTGGGAGGATGAGCGACGATGGGAAGTCATCAGTGGTGTGTGGGACTGTCTTCTAACGCCTAAAAAAGGCAGAGGCCAGGGTGCTTTGATAAATGTAGCTTTGCATCAACTCCCCAGGCACAGACCAGCATGTGTCACTGGAAAGTTGTTTCTGTAAACTGAGTAGAAGTAAAAACAGTAGGTTAACTACCCCTTCTTCCTGTTGACCTGACCCATGCACATTTTAGTAAACCAAGTCATCTCATAGAGAGCATTGTCTATGGCTGACATACCTCCATTAGAGAGCAACACCCCTGGGCCCCCTGAAAGGAACAGTGCTGCAGGGCCAATGGAATAGGAGAATTCCAGCTTCGAGTATGGGGCTCTGGGCTGCCAGACTCACAGTTTGGGACACCCCGATTCCCAGATGTGCACCAGAAGTGACCTGGAAAAAGGAAGGTCAAACTGTGAATTCAAGAGGCTGCTTCCTACTGGATACCTCATCTCTATTTTTAAAAATAACAAGGTGTGGCTAGAATCTATATGAAGGGTACAGGGAGGCTAGAAATGATGTCATAGGCCACCCAGATGTTACCTTACTCCCACCAGCATCCAGACAGAGTATTCGTGCCAAAGCCAATGAAACAAATAAAACACATGCCTTGGCTCCCAGCCACCTCTTAGAGATAGCGATGGGGAGACAATGAGGGGGAAAATGGCAGTTGTGTTATTATTTTTTTAAATACAGCTTTACTGAGGTGTAATTGATATACAATGAACTGTGCATATTTAAAGTGAATAGTCTGAGGAGTTGACACCTGTGAAACCATCGCCACCATCAACATGATGAATAAATCTACCATCTCCAAAAGCTTCCTTGTGCTCCTTGGGTATTTCTCCTTCATTTCCCATAAATCTCTACCACTGATCTGCCTTCTGTCATTATAGATCGGTTTCTGCATTTCCTAGTTTTATATAAGTAGACTGATACAGAATGTACAGTACAGTGAGCTCCTTTGCTCACCATAATGGCTTTGGGATTCATCCATGTTGTTTGGTGCATAAGAGTTTGATCCTTTTATTGCCAGTTATTGTTCCATTGTATGAACATACAATATACTTTTCCATTCACCCAATGAAGCACATTTAGGTTGTTTCCAACTTGGGCCTATTAAAATAAAGATGCTACCAACGTTCGGGTATAAGTCAATGCGTGAATATATGCTTTCATTTCTTTTGTGTGAATACTTAGGAGGAGAATGGCTGGTTGTATGTTTAGCTTATTAAAAATTGTGGCAATCTTTTAAAGGTACTCACATAGCATGTTTAGGATCTACGACAACCAAAGACACTGTTAGAAAACTTCAGAGAATTTGCAAGTTGAGTCTCAGGATGGTATCTTCCTACAGCTAATACATAGGTGTATAATCTATAATATGTTATGAAACGCTGAAGGAAGCGGGGAGAAGCTACTGTTTCCTTGGAAAGAATTCTTCTATCTTTTCGGGATTCTCCAAGTACAAAAGTCTCATGGGGCTCAATTCTCCAGGTGATCGTGGTGTTGGTGGTGGTGATGGTGATGGTGGAAAAAAATGTAGTTGCTGGACTATGTTTGGAGCCAGCTGGAAAAGTCTCCCAGCAGAAGACTCGGCTTCCTCCGTAAGCTGCTGTCTGATGTCCCAAGCCCTGCCTGACTGGAAATTAAGAAAACCAGAAATAGATTTTGTATCTCTCCTGCCTAGAGACTCAATTACATTGTGACCTGGAAATCTGGTATTGGTTATGAGCCCAAAATTAATTGGAAGCCAGGTTTATTGCTGGGAACCTTCAAATTCCAGGAGGGCCAAAATTACAAAGGGGAGACCTCATTAGGTGTTCCTAATCCTTAGCCCATGAAACAGGCTGCAGAAATGTTAACATGAGCTGACCCCCCTGACCACACTAGACATGAGGAGAGTGATGATTATTAGAAACCCACAGAGGATTCTCACTGGAGGGCAAGAATTGTCCTTCCCTTACACTTAAGGTGGCTCATCCACTGCCCCGAGTTCACCAGGTGCAGTCGTGACCCGCAGGTACAGGTGAGAAGCTCGGGGTGACTTCTCCGCACTTGCACCCACGGTGTGGTCCATGGAGTAGCAGCGGCAGCATCTCCTGGGAACTTGTTAGAAAATAAGAATCTCAGGCCCCACCCAGAATGACTGAATCAGGATCTGCAGTTTAATCAGGGTCCCAGGTGAAACATACACAGGTTAAGAAGCACTGGTTGAGATGCATGCTTTTCTTGCAAGTTACAAAGTCCCAGAAAGCACTCAGTACAGATCAGGTATTATTTAGCTATTATCCAATTATGCTTCACAACAAACTATCTCCAAACTCAGTGGCCTGTAACAATAAACACGTGTTCTCATGCTTGTGGGTCTATGGGTGGCTGGGGTTCAGTAGATCTAGGCGGGCTGGGTTCCAGGCTGAGGTTTGGGTCTGGGTTTCTTCCATGCATCTCCCAGATTACTGCAACCAGCAGGCTACCTGTCCTGCATTTCTCTCACGGTGATGAAAAATCACAGAAAGGCAGAGGCAAGCCCGATGGACAAGCACACCCCAGCCTTTGCTTGGGTCACAACCTATTAGCATCCCATCAGCCAAAGCTAGTCACAAGGCCCAATAAAGTGGCCAAAGGCATGGGCTTTGGATTTGTTTCAACTCAACATCAGCTTCTTATGTGCGTGCCCTCAGGCAAAAGTCTCACACTTCTGTGGGCTTCTGTGTCCTATTCAGAAAAATGGGATAATGAAAGTTATATCCCTGGGAGTTCATCATGTTGTAAGGACCATCCTTGGTGCATAGGAATGGTTTAACTCGTTGATGCTGGTATTACAGAGCAGTGAAACCTTGGACAAGTCACTTCAACTCTTTGCATTTCATTTTCCTTATCTGAAAATAGACATCCTAAAAAAATAAAATTAAAAGAGACATCCTAATGGGATAATTCTACTGATTTTTGAACTTCACCTTCAAACCTGGTGATAATGATGGTGATGGTGATACAAAAGCTAATGTTGAGCGTTTGTTCTGTGCCAAGCACTGCTGTAAGAACTTTAAATGTATTTGCACCTTTAATTCTTATTAGAGCCCAATGAAGATTCTCTTCATTTTGCAGCTGAAGAAACTGAGGCAGAGCAATGTCAGGAAATCAAGGTTTAATGTCTGATTGTTCTGAGCACCTCCTATGCAGGGAAACATCACAGAAGGGATGCGGTCCAGGCTGGCTCCATGTGCTAACACACATTGTGCCTCATGCCAATCAGCGATGCTTCTAAAAAGGTTATTCCTGGCTTCTTCTCTCATGTGGGAGAAGGAAAAGAAAGAGCAGGGACAGCTAAGGAGAAGAGTCTGGGAAAGAGCCGGCCTCCTGCTTAAACAGCCCCTCTTCCCACCCCACCCACCATGCGGCCACGTCCAAGTCCACGTCCCGGGAAGCGGATGCCGGATGGACATGTGAACATGTGATCTCCAGTGGGAGCCAACCATTGCCCAAGGCTGTGTTGTGGAGCTGCTCAGCCTGACTCTGGGCTGGAGTCGAGCTGAGGGGAAGGGTGGCGCCCAAAGGACCCTGCCTCTGAGAAATCAGACCCAGAAAGGCCATGGGGTGCTCTGTCAGCACTGGATTCCACCAAAGGTTGTTTCTGAGTCAAGATACGCACGTCTCTCTCTTTCCATCTTCCTTCTGAATGGTTTCTCTGAGTCAAGATACGCACGTCTCTCTCTTTCCATCTTCCTTCTGAACGGTTTCTCTTGTGCAGTGTTACTGCTTAAAAATCGTGTGTTCCATGGTAGGGATGGAACCGTGGCTGCAAATATGTTATTCACCACCCACTGAGCTTTAACAATCGAAGCCTGCAACCACTTTCCCTGATGAAGGGGCACCCTTTCCTACCTTCCTTTCCCAGACATAACAAGAGAAACAGGACATGCCTGGGGACAGGAGTTTCACAAGCTCTCTGAGCTGTATATTCTGCTTTCTAATTATGGTTGCTGGCCAGGAGAATCTCTTCCTTGTGACTAATCAGATTTTCCCTTTCCTCAGTGTGTCACAAAGTCTATTTCCTCAAGGTCTTCTGAGGGACAAGTGGTCAGGGTTTTTAAATGTTTCCTATAGTTTAAATGTTTCCTATAGTTGAGAGGAGTATCATATTTCCTTTTTTGGTTATGGCATTACATTGCTAATATCTGATCAGCTTGTGGGCGACTCTGGTTGTAGATCTTTCTCTGTCATTCTTCCCAAGTCTCTGACTGCCCTGTACCCCCAGTGAATTTTATCCTTTCTTTTGCTTTGGTTCTGACAGAACTTGTCTCATACTTTGGATATGTTCTATAACACCCTCTCTCTTCTCCCTTTGCTCCCCAAATGATGAGTTGGGGCCAGTCTCATTTCAACGATCTTAATAGCTTATTAATTTTGTGATTGTCACAGATTTGAGCAGTGACTGGGTAGATCGCTAAAATAGAAAAAATAACTTGTAATACCATATGACCGATAGAAATGTGAAATCACTATATTATCCCACCAGAATGGCAAATTGAAAACAAAAACAAAAACTGAAGACACCAGATGTTGGCAAGAATGTGGAGCACCCACAGTGAATATAAACTGATATGAACACTTTAGAAAATTGTTTGTCCAGAGTAACTACTAAGACAGAATATATACATACCCTCTGACCCAGCAATCCAATCCTGGGTATATACGCAATAGAAATGTATTCATCTGTGGACTTAAAAACTGGGAAAAGAATGCTCATAACACTGCTAGTTAAAATAGCCCCAAACTAGAAACATCCAAAATGTCAATCAGCAGTAGAATGGATAGTAAGGCAGTAAGTGTAAACACTGGGAAAGAGCAAACAACTGCACACAACATGTACATCTTCACAAATGTAGCGTCGAGTGGAAGAAGCCAGCCACAAAAGAGTACATGCAGGATAATTCTATTTATGTTGAATAACCAGGCAAAGCTAATCTATGCTATTGGAAGAGAGGACACCAGCTTCCTTGCCAAGGAAGTAACTAGAAGGGAGTACAAGGGGGCCATCTGGGTGCTGGTAATGTTCTGTTTCTTGATCTGAGTGTTGGTTACACAGGTGTGTTCAGTTTTTGAAATCTCATAGAGCTGCCTGGTTATATATGTGCATTTTTCTGTATGTATATCATACTTCAATTAAAAATACAGCAAAGAATGCAGCAGGCAGGGTAGATAGTAGAGAAGAGATGGCCATTTTTCACTGAGAAAGGCACCCGGTAGCCTTGTGTTCACTCCCTGTGCTCCCTCATGTGTGCTACCCCGCAGACTGGTCTCCAAATTTTAATGAGTGTGGACTAGTTTCAGTGTTAGGGGGCATCCTCCTCTGCCTCCGTAGCCCAGGGCTATTGTTATGACATCAAAGACCAACTGCTGGCTAAGATACAGTCCGTATGAAAAGAGTGACCAGCAAATTTACTGCTTGACTTCACTCCCTTTAAATGGAACTGGCCCCACGGTCCTCTTTCAAAGCTCAGTTGTGAACATATATCTTCTTTATAGGACACCGTGTACAATAAAGCGAGGCAGTAACTTAAATTTGTTTTAAAAAGAATACCTTTGAGAGCACTGCAAGATGGGCATTCCATCACTGTGGTTACATGTGCCCAAACACTCCCGAAAGTCTAACCATTGGTCTGAGAGCCTTCTATTCAATATGGTGACTTTTTTGACTAGTTGAGTTATATTTTTATGCTCCAACCCTTTCCCTAGGGTCTGCAAGGTCTTGGGAAAGTCATTCAAGAGAGGGGATCTGCCTCAAATCAGAGGGCCACCTCACCCAACTTGGGTAAAGTTCATATACCGTTACTCATTAACTTATTTGAAGTTATCCTTCATGGAGTAAACATTTTTTAAGGACTGAGGCCAGACTAAGCTCCTGGATCAGTTCTATGCAGTCCCCCAATATCTACACAGACAGCATTTCTTTATATCACCCTGGTGCGGAAATCTCAGGGAGTTGTTAGCATTTACACTAGAACTGGGCGAGGAAGGAATGGAGCTGTTTGTATGACTCTCAGAAAATGAAGCACCTTATTCCCTAAGAGGGAAATATAGAGGGAAAATAGCTCCAAGCATACAAGTAAAATGACTTATAACTTAAAGGATGTCTTTGGCTTGACTTGGAGTCTTTCTCCAGGTGGTGGAGACTGAGGCACCTGCAATCAACATTACCAGCCCAAACGGAACCATCCAGAACGGACCTTCCAATATGCAATCACTTACTAAGCAGCGAATCCGTCCTCGGAGGATACAGCATTTTAAAGAATGGCCAAGTCAACCTGGCTCGGAGCTTCCCCTTCTGTTTAATCCATTACTCTTGAAAAGTTCAGCACGCCACACTTTGCTGGAAAAAGGCTAATGACTGGGCAGAACCTTTGCTTTCTGCTCCCTTCTCTGGCACATTCGGGAAGACACACCAACCGTATGAATGGCTGCAATCTTCCTGCTGGGATTTTGATGGAGGCCAAATACTCCATTCCAAACACACCTATG
>NW_006775780.1:1289718-1302648 GCF_000442215.2 Lipotes vexillifer | reverse complement strand
TTCCTGCTGAGATTTTGATGGAGGCCAAATACTCAATTCCAAAGACACCTAGGAAATGAGATCAGTCTCACCTATAAATAACAATAAGCATCAACTGGAAGACATTGGAACTATTTGGAGAGGCCGTGGAATCCCAAGAAAGTGACTGTGATGTTGAACTTCAGGTGGGAGTGATGAGAGCCAGGCTCCCTGGAAGGCACCTGTGCAGACAGCTTTCCTGTTCCAGGTTCTCCCCGCTGGCCTCGCCACCCTGAAGCGCCATCCAGTGTGGGTCCCCAGGCCCCACAGGGCTTCTGTCACTGCGTATTCTCTGCCCCGTGCTAGGCTCTGCAATAACCCCAAAATGAACGTCAATGTCCTTGGCCTTAAACTTGCTCAGAAATGGGGAAGGAGGGGAATAAGAGAAGGGAAGTGGGCCTGATCAGACCCAGCAAACTCAGTTACAGAATGATGTGGACCCGAGTCAGGGGAGACGTGTGCCGTGGGGCCAGGAAAAGCATGATTCACATCTTCCTCACGTGAATGAAGGACGGGGATGTGAACACGGGAAAACAGAGATAGAATCGCAGCTTCAAAGAGCTACCCTCTAATTAAGGAGACGCATCTTTTCCCTGGGCCTCTGAATGGTTGCTCCAAGATTGCTCAAACCACTAACTCAATTTACTTTGCTCGGAGGGCTCCCGGGTGTGTCCATTGTTCCTTTGGGTTGAGGTTCTTCGTGCCACTTAGGGTGGGGTATACAAGAAGCGCCGTGGAAACCTGCCAGTGCAGTGGGGGCTGCCTGGATGCTGGGAGCTGCTAGAACACTACACAGGCTCCCTTTAAAAGAAGAATTCGGCTCCCACAAAACCCCACGTGTTCAGCCTGGAGTGACCTCAGGGGGCCATCTGTGGGCTCCCCCTGGAGATCCAAGGAAAGCTGGATGCTGGTAGGGAATGGCTATGGCTGTGCCCCTGGAAGTTTCTATCTTGGTCCTACAATGTGACTAGGATGCCTTTTGTGTCGACAGGATATGTGGGCACATGGCAGGTGCTCGTGTATACAGGGGTCACTACACATGGCTGCGCACATGCTCAGTGCCCTGCTCTCTGGGCTGAACGGGCTCCTCTAAGCTCAACGCCATCCCCACAACCACGGTGAGGCACTATGCTTAGGAGGCAGGTTGCAGACACTCACCAAATCCTAGAATTTCGTTGTTGGCAAGAAACCTGGAAAACTGAGTCCTGACATCTCTTATATACGAGGAATCAAAAACCCAGAGAAACGAAAGGACTTGCCCAAGACCATAATACTCATTCCAGGGTGACTGACCCCATTCCTCCTTCACAAAGCTGCACAACCCCATTTCTGAACATCTGTAAGTGTTTTCATGGTCTTTTTTTGCTAAAGGGAATTGGAGCAAATGTCCATCTCAGATGCCCAGACTCTGCCATGTTACGGCTGCTGTTTGATTGTTAAGGGTGTTGAAAGGAAATTAAATGAACATGAATTGTGTCTCTTATTTCAGAGACAACCAGGTGGCAGTCAAGTAAATGAAATAATGTACATATAAGTATAGGACATGACCCAACCGTATAGTAAGCATTCCACGATTCCGTTCATTCATTCAGGAATCACATACTGAGTGCCTACTGTATGCAGGTGTTGCACCAGATGCTGGAGATTAATAGAGAGCAAGCTTATGTTCCAGATGGGGAGATTGAAAAAAATTAATTCATAAATAAAGTAATTATTATAGATTGTGATAGGTGCTTATCAGGACATAAACGGGAGCAAAGATAGAAAATGCCTGGGGGTACCTACTAAAAGAGCGTGGCCAAGGAAGGACTTGGTGGAAAAGTGACACCTAAGTCCTGAGCTGGGGAATAAGAAAGAGCCAGATCTTCAAAGAACAAGGGGGAGAGCAGGTCAGGCAGGTGGAATCACAGGTACTGAAGCCTTAAGGTGGAAAGGACTTCAGCTTGACGAAGGGACAGAAAAGAGACTGATGAACACTGTGTTAGAAACTTGCAGAAGAGTGTGGGGCCTCGTAGGCCGCGGTGAAGAATCTGCCCGTTCTTTTGAGATCAGCAAGAAAGGAGCCATTCAAGAGATTTTGAGTGACGGCTCTGTCTGCCTTGTGGAGAAGGGAAGGAAGGATGCAGATATGTCAGTCGGCAAGAGAGGAAGGGACATGGACCAGGGTGGAGAGGAGTCGATGTCTAACAGATGCAAGATACAGTTCTGACTCAGAACCAGCAGGATGTGATGATGAATTGGGACTTCAGAGTCCCAGACAACTTCCAGTTTTATGGAGGGGGGCGTACATGTCAGTGGATCTATATTGGACTTACGGCATTTGAGATATTTGTCGATGTCTAAGTGAAGATGATGAGCAGCGAAGTGGTCAAATGGATCAGGAATTGAGACTGGGACGTCATGACCAAAGTGGTAGGAGGAAAACCAGGGGTTGTGTCACAGAAACCAAGGGAGGAGACTGCCTTCAGGAAAGAGCCCTCCCTTTGAATGCTGTTGTCAGAGCAAAGAAGCTGAGGATAGAGAGGTGTCCGTGGGCAGCATGGCCATGGCTGGCGTCCTTGATGAGAGCGGTTTCAGAGGCATTATGGGACGAGATGTCGGCCTCTCGTGGGTAAAGGAGCACATGGGAAGTGAGGAAGTAAAAATAGAATCTAAAGGGAAGTCTTAGGAAAGTTTTGCTACGAAGGGGAAACATGGACTTGGGATTGAAGGAGGGGTTTTTGGTTCATTTGTTTTAAGATCAGAGATACCAGGGCATCATTGATGCTGATGAAACTGAGCCAGTAGAAAGGGAGAAATTAATGATGCCAGACAGAGGAGGATTGGGGAGTAAATTCCTCAAGAAGGCAACATCGTGAGTGTGGGAATTGGCCTTCGATAGAAGAAGGAATGATCATTCCATGTAACAGCTGGGATGAGGGAGGTGAGCAATGCCGCTGGGAGTGCAGACCTAGTGGCGGGAATGTGAGCGTTACCATTCAATGGGTGACTCCTGTTCCTTCAATGAATATGCAGTGAGGAAGAGTAGGAAATTTGGAGACAGAAGATACTAAGCAGTCATCTTGGATACTGGAGAAGGTGAGGTTCTGAGGAAAGGGCAGTGGGCTTTGGAACAGTCTTGAGTGCTCACTTGAGGTCTGAGAACATGAATCCAAAATGGACCGAGGTTTTCAAGTTGGGTTATTTTATTTTTCCCATCACCCATCTACTTGCCCACTAACCTAGAGAAGTTGAATAATTGGGTTCAACCAGAACTGAAGTTTTGCTGGTGAATAGATCAGAGGGAGAGAAGGGGGCAAGGAGAGTTGAGGGCAGTTGCAAAAGAATGCTTACAATGAAAGAACATGTGTTGTATAAGCACAAGTAAGAGAAAGCTGAAGGATGGTGAGAAAATGGTAGTGGAATGAGGATCTCATTGAGTTTGAAAACTAGGGAAATGAGCTGATAGAGCCTCTGATGTCTTCTTAACAATATCAGCTCAGAAGGGACACACATCACTTCTGCCCGCATCAATCATACTTGAGGCAAGGTGGCTGGGAAATTCATTCCCTGGGGGTTGGGGCAGGGGACTGCCTCTACTTTGGAGCAGGAGTGCCTATGTTTGGTGGACAATTGGCCCTCTCTGCTGTATTGCTCACGGTGGCTCGTGCTTTCAGGACTTTGTATGTATACTTCTGGGTACCATACCTGGGCCTGGACTGTCATCTGCTTGCCTTCTTCCTGCCTCACCTCTCGGTTCTCTCATCACATGACCAATAACTGACCATTACCTGCCATGCAGCCCATCACTTCTCAGAAAACAAGGCCTGAGTCAAGAAAAAACCTAGTCCTTCCCCAGTGCCAAAACCCAGGGAAGAAATTAAGCATGCCTAGAATTTGAAGCCATATTCATCACCTCTAAGCATCTATTTGCACTGTGAATATTTTTCTGGATACTAATCAGCAAAACACAGTTTGGGTAGGACTTGTTATAACCCATTTGATAGGGAGTACAAGACAGAAATTCACAGTATTTCTGCAGTTAGAGTAGCAGGTGCAGTTTCCCTGAATTAGTCAGGTGTTTGAAGGAAAGATGGACTTATTTTCTCAATTTTCGAGATAATAGGCTTGCTTTTAGTGGAATGGACAGAAGCCTGAGAGCTCAAGGTGTTTGCAGAAGGGAATGTTTATCTGTTACTACAGCTGCAGTGGAGGCAGTGCTCATCCCACACAGGTCAGAAAGAGAGATACCCCCTTAGCCAGTTTAAAAAGGTAACACTTATGAACAAGCGCAAACAGGGTGCTTTTCTCTTTTCCTTCACTCACGGACAGGGGAGGTAAACTCAGGCAGAGAGAAAATTGGCCTCAGTCTTGGACTAAATGCAAAGATCTTCTCGCCCTTTCAAAGGTTGAAAAGTCTACATGAGCAGGAGATGATTCAGAACAGCTCACCTCTGACTGGTTTGCAAGTGACAGTCCCTCAGCACTGAGAGGACCACCAATCTCACTGAGGTGTCAAGCTCAAGTACGGAGGCTCTGTTTTCCACTACCATGCAAAACCAGCCTTAGCTGATAAAAAGAGTGTGGTTAATTATTTGGACGTTACATATCTTTAAGTTCTACAAATTATGTGGCAAGACAGTTCTTCAGTTTCTTTTACTTACAGCAAAAAATGGGTGAAAAGAATTTAACTACAACTAATTATGCTTCATATAAAAACATAATAGAAAGGTTAGCATGGAGGTTTATCTCACAGTTCACAGGCACGATATTTTCTAAATACGTCCATAATTCAAACATAAATGAAGAGATAATGAGATTTCTTAAAAATCCCTTGGCCAAGTTTTTTTTTAACTATCATTCAAGTATTTTGGTGCCACTCATGCATTTCTGGAATCATTTTATATCAAAGGATGTGTCCCCCTTTCCCAGGCCCCCCAAAACAAATATCAGTGTAAAATCAAAAGAGTGTAAGATGTGTACAAAGGAAAGGTGTGCTTCACCTACGTGTCAGCTTCAGAAGCATCTGCCTTGCCTGGTGTGTATGGCATTAATTTCCTGATGCTTTTCTATTGAATGCCCCTCTGAGTCGCTTGAAATTGAAAATCAAGTCATGTTTCTTTAATCAGCCCTAGGAAACAGCGAAAGAAAGGGGTGGTGGAGAGGTTTCTTTTTATGAAAAGTTTCTAAAATCAACAAAGTCTAGAAGAAAGAGTATGTACAACTTTGGCCCATGAGTCTGGGATTTTAATCTCAGAGACCATCTGTTCCTCAACATCCAGGTCAATTAAGTATCTTCCTCCCTGTATTAGTTGTCTCTTGTTCCAATATTTAGCAGCTTAAACAACAGACACTTAGGGCTTCCCTGGTGGCGCAGTGGTTGAGAGTCCGCCTGCCGATGCTAGTTGACGCGGGTTCGTGCCCCGGTCCGGGAGGATCCCGCATGCCGCGGAGCGGCTGGGCCCGTGAGCCATGGCCGCTGTGCATCTGGAGCCTGTGCTGCGCAAGGGGAGAGGCCACAGCAGTGAGAGGCCCGCGTACCGCAAAACAAACAAACAAACAAACAAAAAACCAGACACTTAGAATTTCTGTGGATTGGGGCACAGCTTAGCTGGTCGCCCCTGGTCCAGGGCCTCTCCCAGGCTGATCCAGTGTATCAGATGGGGCTTCAGTCACGTCCAGGTGTGGCTGGTGGAAGACTGGCTTCCGAGCTCACTCGTTGGGTGAGGACTCCGTTTTCTCCATTTTCTTGAGGGCTGTTAGCCAGAGGGTACCCTCAGCTCCTTGCCATGTGGGCCTCTCCATGGGGCAGCCCAACTATGGCAGCTGGCTTCATCAGAGCCAGAGAGTACTAGCAACATGAAATCCGTGGATTTCTGCTGCCTAATCTCAGTGACCTCCAATCACTTTTGCCTCATTCTGTTTGTTAGAAGCAAGTCACTTGCTCCATCCCAGACTCAAAGGGAGTGAACCGCACAAAGGTGTGAATTCGAGGAGATGGAATCATACTCCCCTCCAAACAGACATCGGTCCCTACCCATTTCTGTTGTCCCGATAGTGACAATTCCCCTTCACTCTCTGGCGTGCCGACCTGTGTCTTTACTTTCTCAGATCTCCTTTTCAATTCCAGTGTCTCTCTTATACTCACCAAAATATAATAAATACTCAGCTTCATCTTCTTAAAAGTTGTTGCCCTCCCTGCTTAAGAAGTCCATTCATTCCCCCCACCCCATTTCTTGCCTAAAAACATGTATTGAGGAGCTGCGTATCTGGAATTAATCAACTTTTCTTGCCCTTTGCTTTATAGGCTGTATTTGCAGCCAAATTAGACTCTTATTAGACTTTGTGCCCTCCCCATGCTCTGTTGCCTCTCTGCTCAAGCTACAACTAACTTCTCCCTCTTTCCAGCTGCAAAAATTCTGGACAAGCCACAGAAACTTTCCTGTGAACTGTCGACGTAGAAATGGCTCATTTCTGAACACTTACAGCATTGCGCATCCATTAAGCGAGGGTTACATTCCTCCTTATATACAGTCTATATATGTATTGAATCTATATCTATACAATGCAATCATAGATATAGATATATGTGTATATATAGTTGTAGATATACACATATATATGTATATATACATATATATGTGTATATATAAAATATACAAAACATCCCTACTCCCCACTCTGCCTGCCAAAATGGAGTAAGGGAACAGGATGATAACTTACTTCTCTTTCATACCCCACGGCATATACTGTAGCCCCTGGCATATAGCACCTGTTTGGTAAAATCTGATATGTCACTTAGTGTTGTGCTTTCCAAAATGCCTTCCCCACATTTGGGGAGTAGATATTGTTATTTTCATTTTATACATGAAGAAACTGAGACCTGGAAGGTTTACCTATTTGCTAATAGCAGACAGCGGCAGAGCCCTGATTAAATTCCCGAGTTCCAAGGTATCGCCCAATCTCCCAGTGGCCTGGCCTATAAGCAGGAAGTGACTGGTTTGGGCTTCTCTGTTCATATTTGTTTTTTTCTTCTAAATGTAGAACCACCTAACTTGACCTGATTTTTTAATGGAACAATTCAGTCACTCACCAACCCCTGCACTGTAATGAATATGCTACTCTTTGATTTTTTTAACCACTCCAGGGCAAAGGATGGAGTAGAACAGAGATTTTTTTTTCAATAAATAAATAAAAGACCATCAGGGCAGGAGGAGGGCCTGGATCTGCAATTCTTGTTCTTCTGTGAATTAACCATTTCAACTTACCCAAAAAAGCAATGTCAGGAAACATCATGTTTTAAAATGTCACTTTGTATGTCTCTTGCTGTCCCCTGATTCACTTCTGACCATGAGATGAAGTAAGGTGTCATGCAGCTTGTAGCCTGCACAGGTCAGGAAGGTTCTAGTGACTTAGGATACCTTTGCCAGATGCCTTAGCAGAAACCACAGGCATTTTTGTCAGGAACGTGGTGTGTGTGTGTGTGTGTGTGTGTGTGTGTGTGTGTGTGTGTGTGTGTCTGTATGTGTCTATTGATGTGTGTGTGTGTCTGTCTGTTAGTTTGTGTGTGTCTGTTGTGTGTGTGTGTCTGTCGGTGTGTGTGTGTGTGTGTGTGCATGCATGTTCACAGGAGGAAGAATAATTTAAAAGGGGGACTAAGGCATGAGGGATAATTTTTTTTTTTTTGCCGTACGCAGGCCTCTCACTGTTGTGGCCTCTCCCGTTGAGGAGCACAGGCTCCAGACACATAGGCTTAGCAGCCATGGCTCACAGGCCCAGCCGCTCCGCGGCATGTGGGATCTTCCCGGACCGGGGCACGAACCCGTGTCCCCTGCATCAGCAGGCGGACTCTCAACCACTGTGCCACCAGGGAAGCCCAGGGATAATTATTTCTTAAACCCCACTGTCCAGACTCTGTGGGCAACATTCTGAATTCAAAATGATTTTCAGTCAAGTCATCTTTGCACCTGGGAACTGTGAAAAGGATTGAAAGCTTCTAGAGGAAATGAAACTTGACCACGACAGGAAGTGACTTACAGCCCCAGAGGCTCAGATGTATTGACATAAGGTAGTGAAGTAGGAAAGAATTATGGTTTTCAAAAAGAAGTCGCTCTTGGCCTTTCTTTTATTGCAGTATGATGTGTGTGTCCTAGAATAAAACCCTGTAACCACAGTGCAAAATTGACATTCATGCAGCAGGCGTGGTTTGAATCCCTTGCTTTTGTGCATCTGACACTGAGGAAAGTCGGAATTTCCTCTACGACTTTTTCATCCTGTGTCAGTATTGTGGTATCCAAACACTGTGTGAATCTGGTTTTCCAAGTTGCAGGTGGGCGATGTGTTGCTTATGGCAGTGGCTGAAAGTGCTGAAGGAATTATCTAGAGTCGCTGGGTTACTCGGAGACTGAGGCTGTGGCTGCCCAGTCCATATTAGAATCTTTTTTTTGTTCAAGAATCGTCAGAAACCTTTATTCTCTAACATTTCTTCACTCCATTCTCCTTCGAGAACATTTCTTATTGCTCCACTTGAATTAGGGGCCTGATGTCCAGCAGCAGGTGATTATCCAAAAAGCTGAGCATGAACTGTGTAGCTGGTATATGAACTGACTCAGAGTGGCCATGGCCAATTGGCAAATTAGATACAATTTTGACAAGTGGGTGGATCATTCATCTTAACAGTGAGACATCTACATGACATAGGAAGCTATTTTTATGTTAGCTTTTGCCTGACATACTGCTGAGGTCTGTTTCAGGAGGATCTCGGGTTTAGCGAAAGTATGCTCCATCATTTCCTGGCAGGTGACTTCATGATACACGACACCGTTGAACTTCACCTCTTGAGCCAGGTCCCGTAACCCTAATAATTTCTACCACTGTTCTTCTCATGCTCCCTGGGTGAACTGCACGGATTCTGTTTCCCCTTTCCACCCACTTCTTTCCCCCTCCTTCACCCAATCCCAGTGCTAGAGGAACAACTTCTGATATCCTAAAGGGATGTCACATGATGGCTTTTGATGCCACCCCTTAGATCCCACAAGATGTTTTTCTGTTCTGCATTACCAGCTATTTGGAAGGAAAAGAAAAAAAAAACTGTGGAATAAATATATTTTCATCTACAAAACATAGCACTGGCTTTGAATTTGACATGAAGATGCAAATGGAAGGCAGGTTAAAAGTATATGATGTAAGGGAGAGGGTTGATAAACATGAAAATGGTAGCAAACCTTGTTATTTCTTAATCTGCTTTTATAGGAGAGAAAGCTATTTATATTTGGGTGAGATTGGCTTAACACCATGGGCCAAACTCTGGTCCCAAGTACGTGTGGTAAGCCCATGAGCCCTGGAAAAAAGCTGGCTTTGCCTTTATCCAAATATGAGTCATTTCTGGGTAGATTTTTTTTAGGATGATCTTTTTGGAAAAAATCAGTAAAATAAGGATGCAAAGACCTGGAAGAAAAGCCAAGTCTCACAGGGAACAGGGCTTCTAAGGCTCTTCCACTCTCCCCACCACCGAGAGGGATGGGAACAGGCCTGAGTGGGAGCCAGCGGTGAACCAGCCCATTTTACAGATGGACCAGGACTTGGGAGTGGGTGCAGCTAGTCAAGGCCCAGCACCTCCTGCTTCCCCATCCCTGGTTCTGTCCCCTATACTGCTGCCGCCAGACCAGACGTGAAGCAAGAGCGGGCCTGCTTGAACCCCTCCATGCCCCGAGTGGATGGACACAGAGGGACGACACAGAGTCCATTCTTCCCCAGCAAAGCAGTGATGTGTTCCAGGCAAAAACCCAATCTGGGATGTTTTGGCCCAAAGGAAACATTTACAACCAAATCATACACCTCAGAAAATAAATGAGCTTTCATTTTGGAAGGAAATCCGGCCAGGCTCTTTATTATTTGCACCACAGTCATAAAGTTGGTTTTAATCTCTATAGTGGAATGCTGCTGAGTTAGCCAACTGGTAGCTCTGGTGGTTTGAGTGGAGACCACTTCACCCTTAAGAAGGCGCGATGGGAAGCAGGGGGACGTCCTTCTCGTAAAACATTTTTCTCAAGATCCATATTTGTTTTGTTTTGTTTTATTGTGTTTTCCGGCGTGGTCATTGCAACTTCAAAGCAGACTTCTCTTTTCTTTCTCTTTTCCTTTATTCTCATTTTTTTTTTTAAATGTAATTTCATTTTTCCTATTATTATTTTTTTAAGATATTTATTTAGTTTTGGCTGCGTTGGGTCTTCGTTTCTGTGCGAGGGCTTTCTCCGGTTGCGGCCAGCGGGGGCCACCCTTCATCACGGTGCGCGGGCCTCTCACTATCGCGGCCTCTCTTGTTGCGGAGCGCAGGTTCCCGACGCGCAGGCTCAGTAGCCGTGGCTCACGGGCCTAGTTGCTCTGCGGCATGTGGGATCCTCCCAGACCAGGGCTCGAACCCGTGTCCCCTGCATTGGCAGGTGGACTCCCAACCACTGCGCCACCAGGGAAGCCCCCTTTATTCTCATTTTTGAAAATTCCTGGGGACTTCCAGGAAAAAAAAAAAAAAAGACGTATTGTAACATTTCCTTTCTACATTGATGAAAATCCACGAGTAGGTCCAAGAAAGTCTATAATGGATTTCCATTGATCACTTGAAGGATATCAAAGCTCAGAGAAAACGGAAGGCAAAGGCTTAAGAAGAAAGTTCTCTTTTTCAAACTTAACAAAAAATCGTGTGATTTAAGCCTGCTGGGGGTGTGCTCCCAGGATTCATACCATGAAATGACCTTGTCAATACGGCAACCAGGGGACTTAGGGCTTCTGGGATGGCCTGGGTTTCAAATATTTTATACCATGATCAGATCAGGTGCAGGGTAATGTGTCCTGATTTGGGGTTTGGATTAAGGAAGTTTCCCTACCAGCGTGTGAGGATGTGGCTAGCCCTTTCAGTTAGGAAACTCCCTGGGAAGAGCTCAGAGAGGATTGAGCTTACAGAGAATTTTGCCCTTGCACTGAAGATGTTAGGATGCAGTCTTTGCAGCACGTGTCATTTCACAGAGCTGAGGAGGAGCTGCCGTGGGCCAGGCTTTCACCGATCAGGACAATTGTGTCGACACAATTAAAACTCCTATGTTGTTCCCAAACTTTGCTGCACATTGGAATCCCCTAGGGATCTTTTAAAAGTGCTAGTACCTAGATCCTACCCAGACACCTTGATTTAAATGGCGTGGGGTGTGACCTGGACATCAGGAGGTGAGCAAAGTTTAAGAACTGCCACTGGAGACTGTAAACCCCATGAGGGCAAGGACTGTCCCTGTCTCCCCTCTGTTGTATTCCCAGCACTTGGAACAGAGCAATTGGCTCTCAGTAATTACATGTTGCATGAATAAGTGAGTAAGTGAATAAGGTTTCTGATGCTCATCTGCCCACACACCATCAAAATAAATCCCAGCTAATTAGATGATTTCAGCACGTAAATATTTGACATGGTTGAGGGTGGAGTGTGGCTGCAGTTCAAGGTCTTCCTTGCCTCCATCTATTTCACCCTCTGCTTCTTCCTACTTACAGCATCCTGAGAATGATTGTATAACCTCTTCATGGACCACTTTTCATTTTTGCGATCTCATAACTTAGGACCATTGATGGCTTTGTGTTTTTCATAAGTCAGGAATTTATACCTGAGCTGCCCTCCTCCTTGAATTTCCCTGTCTCTCCCTGTAATCCTTTAACTCTCCAGGGATGGATCCACGCAGGTCTTTGCCAGCCACACCATGGGGGCATCCTTCACCCAGCAGTTGGACGTTCAGCACTTATTCTCTTGTTCTGATGCTCAGGGTTTCCACGGCCCCCGCCCGCAGACACCGAATGCTGGCAGTGGATAAGTCGGCTTTTACTGTAACAATGTTTATGGAGACTGTCAGTTCTTAACCTTAAAACTGAACCATGCTGTTTGTATTTTTCCAAGTGATGGAGAGTGTGAAGGACTAATGAGAACGGAGCGTGAAGAGATCAAACGTGTGCCGGGGAATCTTTCTTCAAGACCTGGAGCGAGCGAAATTCTGCTTGGGGCGGGGGCGAGGATTCCGAGGACAGTAATCTTCTATTCCTTGGGCTTCAGGCCTGAGATCATGATCCGGCAGAGTGAGAGCGAGGTGTGAAGGAGGGAGGGAACCAGGACCGGGCAAAAGTTGCTTCCTTTCTCTTTGGAAAAGCTAGAAACTATTTCCTTTGGTCAGAGAGGGAACAGATCCACTTGTAACAAACTGTCTCCTGACCTTCTAGAGGCTGCTTCCAAAATCAGGATTTTGAAAGAAGCCATTCATAAGCTCATGAAATGGGCCACGGTGGAGAACTTTCTGCCAACAGCGTGCCTTTTCTGTAGGCCCTGGGGAGGGTGTTTGGAGCTTTTAGTGACTGAATACCCAGGGCTCTGGTTTAAAATGGGTTTGGCTCTATCGAAAAACCAGTGTTTCTATGTGCAGACGTGGAGAGTAAATAGGAAAGATTTGGAGTTAAAGCAGACACATGGCGTTGTCAATGAACAAGGGGTAAATTTGCTAGCGGAGAGCAAAGCTCTGGTCGCTACCTGAGCCTTTCCAGTTGGGGCCTGTGTGCCTTGTTTGAAGAGACCATTTTGTAGGGGTGGATTCCTGGCAGGAGTGGACACAGCCTACAGGGACTTCAGACCCCCAGGGTGAAGGCGTCCATCAGGCTTCTGTTTGCCGGAAGATCACCCTGAAGAACCAGGAACAGGTGTGCAAGTTGGTGAATGAACGCTCTCCATTCAACAAGGAACCTTTTGGGGCTTCCCTGGTGGCGCAGTGGTTGAGAGTCCGCCTGCCCATGCAGGGGACATGGGTTCGTGCCCCGGTCCGGGAAGATCCCACGTGCCGCGGAGCGGCTGGACCCGTGAGCCATGGCCGCTGGGCCTGTGCGTCCGGAGCCTGTGCTCCGCAATGGGAGCGGCCA
>NW_006775780.1:1281623-1285389 GCF_000442215.2 Lipotes vexillifer | reverse complement strand
ATTCCTGCTTTGATCACACTATAACCTTCAGATTTCCCTGATGAACTGATTCACTCCTAGATAGACAAAGCTTGTTATGAAATCTTGCCCACGTACACGTCTCATGGGTTTGTTGTGTGCATTTGGAAAACAGTGAATACGGAGCTCCCGTCAGAGTGTCTGGTGCAGGGGGAAGGTCCTAAGTGTTGACACTGTTTCCCACCATCTCCCCCCCTTCCCAAACCTAAGAAGGAAAAAGACCCTTTCAGTTCCTTCCAAATGTAAATATATTACCCAAGAAGGGCACTAAATTAACTCATTAGCACCTTTTAACACATAAGCAGAGTTTACTTCATCAGATTAACTGCAGAAAACAAGGTCCCGAGGCAATGGGACATCAGCTGCATAAATATCGACAGGGACAGGGACGAGGTAGTAGGGAAAAGTAAATAAATAAAATTCGATCTTACATTTGTTTGTGGATATGCACTTTCTGGGTGGCTTTTGTTATCAGTCTCATTTAATCTCCAGACCTCTATTTAACAGAGACGGCTCAATGAGCTTAAAGCATGAACCCAGCTTCCAAAAGCTAATAACAGGGAGAGCTAGCATTAGAACTCGAATCTTCAGACTCCGAAGTCCAAAGGAAGTGTGGATGTCTGGAGCCCAGAATGAGAACACTGATGAACAGGGAACAGCAGAGTGAGAACTTGCTACGCAAGGGAAAAGAGGTGGGATATTTGCTCCCTTCGTAACGGTGTCCCCTTACGCTTCCCTGGTGTACCTGGGATTTCAGTTTCTATATTTGTCTCTATCTTATTTACATTGAACCACACCTGGGCCAATCCTCTCGGTGCCCTGGTATGCCTAATGTTCAATCCTCAAACACCTTCCCCAGAAAAGTCCTGATTGTGTTGTTTTTACACACAGCTGAAAGTAAAATAAGACCTCATTTTGAAATTTCTAAAAAAGTTTTCTAATTATACCTATAGAATATATTATGATTCTGGGGAAAAAATGTAATTTCATTTTTCCTATTATTATTTTTTTAAGATATTTATTTAGTTTTGGCTGCGTTGGGTCTTCGTTTCTGTGCGAGGGCTTTCTCCGGTTGCGGCCAGCGGGGGCCACCCTTCATCACGGTGCGCGGGCCTCTCACTATCGCGGCCTCTCTTGTTGCGGAGCGCAGGTTCCCGACGCGCAGGCTCAGTAGCCGTGGCTCACGGGCCTAGTTGCTCTGCGGCATGTGGGATCCTCCCAGACCAGGGCTCGAACCCGTGTCCCCTGCATTGGCAGGTGGACTCCCAACCACTGCGCCACCAGGGAAGCCCCCTTTATTCTCATTTTTGAAAATTCCTGGGGACTTCCAGGAAAAAAAAAAAAAAAGACGTATTGTAACATTTCCTTTCTACATTGATGAAAATCCACGAGTAGGTCCAAGAAAGTCTATAATGGATTTCCATTGATCACTTGAAGGATATCAAAGCTCAGAGAAAACGGAAGGCAAAGGCTTAAGAAGAAAGTTCTCTTTTTCAAACTTAACAAAAAATCGTGTGATTTAAGCCTGCTGGGGGTGTGCTCCCAGGATTCATACCATGAAATGACCTTGTCAATACGGCAACCAGGGGACTTAGGGCTTCTGGGATGGCCTGGGTTTCAAATATTTTATACCATGATCAGATCAGGTGCAGGGTAATGTGTCCTGATTTGGGGTTTGGATTAAGGAAGTTTCCCTACCAGCGTGTGAGGATGTGGCTAGCCCTTTCAGTTAGGAAACTCCCTGGGAAGAGCTCAGAGAGGATTGAGCTTACAGAGAATTTTGCCCTTGCACTGAAGATGTTAGGATGCAGTCTTTGCAGCACGTGTCATTTCACAGAGCTGAGGAGGAGCTGCCGTGGGCCAGGCTTTCACCGATCAGGACAATTGTGTCGACACAATTAAAACTCCTATGTTGTTCCCAAACTTTGCTGCACATTGGAATCCCCTAGGGATCTTTTAAAAGTGCTAGTACCTAGATCCTACCCAGACACCTTGATTTAAATGGCGTGGGGTGTGACCTGGACATCAGGAGGTGAGCAAAGTTTAAGAACTGCCACTGGAGACTGTAAACCCCATGAGGGCAAGGACTGTCCCTGTCTCCCCTCTGTTGTATTCCCAGCACTTGGAACAGAGCAATTGGCTCTCAGTAATTACATGTTGCATGAATAAGTGAGTAAGTGAATAAGGTTTCTGATGCTCATCTGCCCACACACCATCAAAATAAATCCCAGCTAATTAGATGATTTCAGCACGTAAATATTTGACATGGTTGAGGGTGGAGTGTGGCTGCAGTTCAAGGTCTTCCTTGCCTCCATCTATTTCACCCTCTGCTTCTTCCTACTTACAGCATCCTGAGAATGATTGTATAACCTCTTCATGGACCACTTTTCATTTTTGCGATCTCATAACTTAGGACCATTGATGGCTTTGTGTTTTTCATAAGTCAGGAATTTATACCTGAGCTGCCCTCCTCCTTGAATTTCCCTGTCTCTCCCTGTAATCCTTTAACTCTCCAGGGATGGATCCACGCAGGTCTTTGCCAGCCACACCATGGGGGCATCCTTCACCCAGCAGTTGGACGTTCAGCACTTATTCTCTTGTTCTGATGCTCAGGGTTTCCACGGCCCCCGCCCGCAGACACCGAATGCTGGCAGTGGATAAGTCGGCTTTTACTGTAACAATGTTTATGGAGACTGTCAGTTCTTAACCTTAAAACTGAACCATGCTGTTTGTATTTTTCCAAGTGATGGAGAGTGTGAAGGACTAATGAGAACGGAGCGTGAAGAGATCAAACGTGTGCCGGGGAATCTTTCTTCAAGACCTGGAGCGAGCGAAATTCTGCTTGGGGCGGGGGCGAGGATTCCGAGGACAGTAATCTTCTATTCCTTGGGCTTCAGGCCTGAGATCATGATCCGGCAGAGTGAGAGCGAGGTGTGAAGGAGGGAGGGAACCAGGACCGGGCAAAAGTTGCTTCCTTTCTCTTTGGAAAAGCTAGAAACTATTTCCTTTGGTCAGAGAGGGAACAGATCCACTTGTAACAAACTGTCTCCTGACCTTCTAGAGGCTGCTTCCAAAATCAGGATTTTGAAAGAAGCCATTCATAAGCTCATGAAATGGGCCACGGTGGAGAACTTTCTGCCAACAGCGTGCCTTTTCTGTAGGCCCTGGGGAGGGTGTTTGGAGCTTTTAGTGACTGAATACCCAGGGCTCTGGTTTAAAATGGGTTTGGCTCTATCGAAAAACCAGTGTTTCTATGTGCAGACGTGGAGAGTAAATAGGAAAGATTTGGAGTTAAAGCAGACACATGGCGTTGTCAATGAACAAGGGGTAAATTTGCTAGCGGAGAGCAAAGCTCTGGTCGCTACCTGAGCCTTTCCAGTTGGGGCCTGTGTGCCTTGTTTGAAGAGACCATTTTGTAGGGGTGGATTCCTGGCAGGAGTGGACACAGCCTACAGGGACTTCAGACCCCCAGGGTGAAGGCGTCCATCAGGCTTCTGTTTGCCGGAAGATCACCCTGAAGAACCAGGAACAGGTGTGCAAGTTGGTGAATGAACGCTCTCCATTCAACAAGGAACCTTTTGGGGCTTCCCTGGTGGCGCAGTGGTTGAGAGTCCGCCTGCCCATGCAGGGGACATGGGTTCGTGCCCCGGTCCGGGAAGATCCCACGTGCCGCGGAGCGGCTGGACCCGTGAGCCATGGCCGCTGGGCCTGTGCGTCCGGAGCCTGTGCTCCGCAATGGGAGCGGCCA
>NW_006775780.1:1262118-1281227 GCF_000442215.2 Lipotes vexillifer | reverse complement strand
AAAAAAAAAAAAAAAAAAAAAAAAGAAGGAACCTTTGGCTTAGACGGTGACTGACGTGGATGTGTTGGGGACAGATAGATTTTGCTTCTTCAATTTCACACGAGTCTTTGCTTAAATCTCCCAGGAAACTGCAAGTTAGGAGTTGGATGGTCTCTGATTGATCCTTGCCAATGGGTTTACGGGTGGAAGGGCTTGATGGGCACCACGGAGCTCTCAGGTGAAGAAGGAGCCATCTGCAAAACATGGGAACAGGAACCTGGCATCGGGGCACCTGGAGAAACTCTTTGTCCAACTCTCTATCTCCCACCATCTCTCTTCCACGTGTCTCATAAACTGATGGATGATTTCTCTCTCTTAGGCCTGCCTGAGGGCCCCCTTCCAGGCCTTGTTTAATCCTCTGCCAGCCCCCTGAGCTAGAAAAGTTTATCCAGTTGCCAATCAGGACACAAGCCTGTCCTTCCCCACGGACTCATGCGGCTTGTTCAGAGACAGACACACAGTGAGGGAGAAATCAGCCAGAAACCCTCTGCTTCCCCATGGGGTGCACTTGCTGCCCAAGCGAGCGTGATGAGACAGGAAGGCACGGATGCCGGGGAAAGTGGGAAGCCAGTCGAGTTGTGTGGTTCACCCTCCATCTTCGGGGCTTGGTCTCTTCACCTTGTGTGTTGGTGTCGAATGTCACTTGACTCAGGGACCCTGGAGGGCGAGGGGCTCTGCCCTTCCCCTCACAGTGTCCTCATCGTGGAGGGATCCCTGACTGCTCAGAGGGTCTCCCCAGGCTAGACTTGGTGCTTGGGGCTCATTTGCTGTTTCTCTGCTTACATTTCTCCTAAAAAAAGTACACCAACCCTTTGAGAGCCCTTCGTTTTCTGGAAATCTTTCCCTTTGCCAAAGTGACCCTCAGAAGAATAGCTCCTAACTACTGCTCAGCTGCCCATTCCTCGTCTTCCCTTGGTTTAAGCTGAGGGTCTCAGATGTTGGCCTGCATCAGAATCACTGAGAGAACTTGTTAAAACACAGGCTACTGGGCCCTACCCCAGAGACTCTGATTCTGCAGGGTGACAGTGGGTCCTGAGAATCAGCATTTTTAACAAGTGGCCAGATGCTGCTGTTCTGAGGATGGCACTTTGAGAACCACTAAGTTAAAGTGATAATTCTGCATTATTACCATATTTTCTCTGAGCTTGGTTAGGAGAGAATGGGCTACTTAGGATATCTTTAAATAAACAGAAATTAAAATTAAAGCACACCTATCCATATGTGTATGTATAAATATGTGTGTATATTTATACACATATATGTACTTATATACATGGTTATATACACAAATAGATATTTATGTACACATAAGAATGTGCATTTATAAATAAATATGTATATAGATATACATCTATATAAAGTCTGAATTATTTGATATTGAAGAGAAGCAAGTAGATTCAGAGAATGTTCAGGGTCAGAAATGAGTGCCAAAGAGCTAAACACCTGGGTCCCTGTGCTTCGTCTCCTTCAGAGTCTCCTTTTGGCCCCTGCTTCCCAATCCCACTGTCCCCTGAGCTCCACCAGGGCTGCTCCTTGCTGCACTGGCTGGGTGTTGAGCGTTGAATCGGTCCCACCTAGGCATCTGTCACCATTGGTACCCCCAGTGCAGTCTCCACATTCTCTCTCTGGGCAAAGCGAGGTACCAGGCATTGCTCATGACATGACTTGGGGGGAAGTGACTGTGCCAGGACTTGCAGTCACCATGCAAGTGCAGAGCAATCCAGGAACCAAGCCAGGGAGACCTTCCTCACTCCCACACCCCAGGACCCAGATGTGGTTCCAGACATGTAGGGTGAGTAAAGTGTGCCTAGCCTATCAGACTTTGAAATCCTGTTTGTCCACTTATTCATCCATCCATCCATTCATTCAAAGGGAAGCAGTGAGGTCCTACTGTGTGCCGGGCTCTGGGCTAAGTGCCAAGACATGGAAGTGACAGAACAGGCACAATCCCTGCTTCAAGGAGGTGACATTCTGAAGGGAGCTGACAACAAAGTAGAAAGCCTATAAATGGAAATGTTTTGGCTTGTGACAAATACTATAAAGGAAATAAGCAGAATGATGGAAGGAAACTGTCTGGGGGGAGAGACACTACTTAGATGATTAGGGAAGTCCTCCCTCTCTGGAGGTGATATTTAAGCTGAGATTTGAAAGACAGAGGAGAAAGTGATGATGGTAGCCTGGACTAGGGCGATGGCAGAAGAATTTCAGAAATAGACAAAATACTTTGTGCTGTCAGCAGGGATGAATGGACTTGAAGAAGCTAACATGGCTAATACAATTTACCCCTTGTGCAGCTGAGTTTGCAGTTCAGTCACTTTTTGTATGCCTTTATTAGCCAGAAACTGGCCAAAAATGAAAAAATTCTAATAACGTATAACAATACAATAAAAAAAGTATGTATAAGGTATGGAAAGTAATGCAGAGCAAGGAGAGACTAATTCTACTGAAGCTCAGAGAAGCTTCACAAAGAAGGCAATATCTAAACAGGGTTTTTAAGGATGTGTAGGAGTTTTCTATGTAGCCAAGGGAAAGAAAGTCTTTGCAGCTAGAGGAGACAGAGAGGTTTGACCTGAAGGCATCTGTGAGCACCTCTTAGCCTCTATATGAGTTACAGCAAGGCACTCTGTCTGGGCAGACGGCACCCCTTCCTCCAGTCTCAGTTTCAACCCCTACTTGCCCCACACCAGACTCTTTTCTTCCATGCACAGATTACACCACTTGCATGGTGGCCCTGAATGAAACCACAGGGAGTCAGCTGTGCCCACACCCATCAGGCTTTGAAATTCTGTTTTTCATCCATCCATGGATGGATATCCATCCATCCATTCACTCAGAGAGCATTTAGTGAGGTCCAGATTTTTTGGTGTGACTGCAATTCTAAAGGGAAAGGCTAACGTTTTGTAATTCAATCTTGGGAAAGCGTGGAGGGCAATGGGACAGCCAGAGCAGCCAGTTCAATAGGAAGAGCACCAGGCTGGGAGGCAGGAACCCGGTATCCCGGGGCCAGGCCAGATACCCTCTCATGTGCCGCCCCTGCCCAACGAACCCCCGCACCATGTTCTGTAAAGATGGGGCATTGAATCCTGGGACCCACCTTGTGTCCTGCTCCTGCCTGGCAGGTCTGGTGTAACTATTCTCAGGACTAGCTGTATTTTAGCATGGATTGTAGAGATGAAAATGGCTTTAAAATTCAAAAGACTAATGCACCGGCCTCCCCATCCTTCCCGAAGTCAGGCCTCTTTGGAGAGGCTGCTGGCCAGCGTCTAGGTCCTCCCTCTGTATCCTGGCCACTCTTGACACTAGGGTGGTTGAAAGAGGTATCGATATTCTTTCCTGTGGCTTCAGCCAACACAGGCTGCTTTCCCTTGTCTCCACTGGTCCAGCATGAACCCCATCAGCACCTGCCTGTTGGCCAGATTTCACAGTCATGGTCAGTCCCCACTGGACCCTTTAGGAGCTGGTGACTTTGGTAACATTCTCAGCTTTGGTTTTCTCATCTGGACAATGGGAGTGATGATAATTGTACCCATCTGGTGGGGAGCTTCGGGAGACATTGACTGAGATGATCCATGAAGAGTGTTTGGACGAGACTATAGGACAACACTGGGAAGGATGGTGGAGGTGGAGGTGCAAGTGGAGGTTTGGACTAGGGAAGGTGGGAGATGGACCTGAGAAGAAAACATTCAAGAGAAAAGATAACAAGGTAAGAGTGAGTCCTAGGAAAGACCAATGGGAGAGGGGATAATAAAGGGGAGAAAAGAAGTGTTTTTATTACAGAGATGCTCCTCATTGTAGAGGTGAGAACACTAGGTCATAGGGAAATAATGGGCGGAGTGGAGGCCCTCGTGTTTCAAATACCATATTTTCCTGCATCGTTTAATTGTTCAGAAAATAGCAGTAACAGAAGGTTGGTGTCTGTAAGAAATCTCTATGACCTTACCAACTGCCATTTCTCTATGATTCCCTTTCTATTTCATTTTCCCTTGTGTTTTTGGTAGTTATATAAGTTCCATAGATAAGTCGCCTGCATACAGAAAGGAGCACAGATCATACGTGTACAGCTCAACAAATTCCCCTAAGCGAACACATCATGTAACCAGCTGCCAGATCAAGAAACAGAATATGGCTACTCCTCCCAGACATCCCCCTCCCCGGGCTCCCCTCTGGTCACCAGCAGCCCCAGGGTCACCACTGTCCTGACTCCTAACAACATTGGTTAGTTTTACCTGCTTCTGAACTTTATATAAATAGAATCATATGTTTTATCCGGATTGTTCAACATTTCATTTGAGAACTTCATTGATAATATTTCATTCTATAACTATTGTATGCATACCCCTTCCTTATACCTTCTACTGTGGGTGGCCATTTGGGTCCCTGTCACTTTCAAAGTTCACCCCAAATGCTTAGAAAATCTCAGGAGGAATGTGATGACCCCAAAAGCTAATATCCAAAGCGATAGTTTGGAACCTAGCTCTTTGTGACCTACTTTCTCCATTCTCCGCCTCATCTGGCCCACCGAAATAACTCCCATAATGTTTGCATGAAGTGCTATGTGCCATTTCATTCCTGTCTTCTTCCATCACGAGTTTGCTGCCATTATTGTAATTCAGCCTCATTATACCAACTGTTTTTGTTGACCAGCACTAACTGGACCTGCGAAGTCATCAGCCTGCACAAGCCAAGCAGCTTTGGGCTGGACTGGTATCTAGGTAGGAGTTTTCCTAAGAAAATGCGGCCAGGACCCCCCTACCAAACAAAGTAGTGGAGCAGAGTTGAGGATTTAAATCAACAGTGCACTGCAGGCCAGTGTGCCTGAACCAGGCCTCTTGGACCTGTTACCTGGGCGAGGGCTGCAGCTGGGGGAAGATGGGAACTCCAAGGGGGCTGCAGATCCTTTTACTCTAAATAACACCTCCAGGAGAGAAATTAGGACAGCACCGTGCAGTGGAAGGAACGGGGCTGTGGTGCCTACTTGCCATCCAGGGGCCTCTGGGATTCAATTTCCTTCTCCCTGGAACACGAGCGCTCATGTCTCCTTCAAAGTGTTGTAGTGAAGATTAAACTTCCAGGGCCTGGCCTGGGTGATAGTGTGGTTTCTCCCAGACATGTCCTGTGTGCTCAGTATCTTCCATTCACCTCTCTAGATCCACCTTTCTCCCTTCTCCGTCCTAACTTGTGCCTCAGACGTGTGATCGGAATGTATCCCATCAATGGGCTCCCTTGCTCTTAAGCTTCTGTTTGGACTTGGCCAATGGTAAAGGTGGCAAGAGAGGAGAGGGAGGTTGCAGTATTTAGTAAGGCCCCAATGTGCGTGTGCAGCACACACACACACCGCCACACCTCTCTCTCCCTTTGGGGAACAGTAACCTCTCCCTTTCCTTGCCTCTTCAGGCCTGGGAGTGTAAGATCTCCCTGGCTTTCCTGGCCATACTGTAGCATCTTTGGTGGTTCCCAGCCTCTTTGTCCAGACATCTGTCAATTGTTCTTTCATTAAGCTCCCTTGGTCACCCATATGTACCTCAGTGCCATCCATTTGCTGCCCAGATTCAGATGGATACACCCTAGTACCGTGATGTTTATCCTGGGGAGAGTAGTAACAGGTAAGCACGTGCTCTATTGTACCCCCCTTTCATGACCATCCCCAAAAGAAAGCCCCTGAGAAACTTGCTCTTCTCTTTCCTTGAAGCTCAGCCAGCTGAGTTCTAGTGGAAGAATGATCTTTGTTGAGAAAAAAACTAGTAGGTGCTTTGTTTCTCTAAGGCCAGAGTAGGAAATTGTATGGGGGAAGGGAGGTAATAAAATGGTTGAAAGCGGGGAGGGGGTGTGTGCCCTCTGCCATCTGACACTTGGCCTTCTGCCCTCCCCAGTAAAAGGAGAACCCCACAAAAAGTCCTGCTCACAAACCGTTCTTCTTACTTATTTCAGCTTGTTAGTGCATTGGACCGGTATCTATTGATAGATACGGGTCTTTTAGAGAAAATGAAAGAAGAATACGTGGTGATTGTTAAAGATTCAGTAGATGGTGAGTTGTGGAATCATAATTAGAAGTATGGATAATTTCACTTCCTGACGCTGAACTCTTTCACTCCTAGAGAATTTCCCACTTTCTACCTGGCATTTTATATGTAAGCATTTCTTAACTTCCCCACTGGAGTCTGAAGCCCTTCAAGACAAAACCTTCTCCAAATATGATTTTCATAATGTTAAAAATGTCTCATATAAAATGAATACATGTCAAAGCCTTATTTAACTAATTAGTGAGGGAACTAGGGACATGCTAATTCTAGTTCAGAGCATGTGAGGAACAGATATTTATAAAATTAGTGGGGAAAATCATGACAAAGTAAATTTGCAAGTTAGAAGCAAAACTGGTTAATGTCCTATAGGGCAATAAAACAGTAAGCTTGGAGTTATTGTTTCTTTTTCTCCCAGTTTTATTGAAATATAATTGATGTATAACATTGCATAAGTTCCAGGTGTACAACATAATGATTTGATATATATTTTGAATGATTAGAACAGTACGTTTAGTTAACATCCATCACCTCACATACTTTCAATTTTTTTCCCTTGTGATGAGAACTTTTAATGAGTTATTTTTTCTACCAGACCAAAAAAAAAAAAATTTTATATTTCTACAGGGTGAAAATCACCAAGTTAGCATGTAACTTTTACCCTAGGCCCTAAGCAATAGTAAATAATAAGTGAAACAAAGGTCCATTCTCCTAGAAAAGTAGGACAGCCCTGTCATACTATGCCCTGCTATGAACTAATCAACTTGCAATCATCCTTTTGCTTTATTTCCAAGTTTTGGATCATTTCTCTTAACAAGGTATATGCTGTTGAACTGTCTCATCCCAGCAAGGCACCTGGCACAAAGTGTTGTGTTGGTCAAAACATCTGTTTGGTTTTTTCTATAAGATGGCTGTGGTACTGTTTAGCTGTCTTTAACTTCATTCAAAACAATTTTGTTAGATCGTATTGTGACAGCTGTCATATTAGTGTGCATTTAAAAAAAACTTATCAAAAGTGGTGAATTTTTGTGTAGCCATTTTAATATTGAAGGTGGGAAAAAAAGCAACATTTTCGGCATATTATGCTTTATTATTTCAAGAAAGGTAAAAACGCAGCTGAAACACAAAAAAAAGATTTGTGCAGTGTATGGAGAAGGTGCTGTGACTGATCAAACATTGTCAAAAGTGGTTTGCGAAGTTGCGTGCTAGAGATTTCTTGCTGGACGAGGCTCCATGGTCGGAAGTAGAGATCAAATCGAGACATTAATTGAGAACAATCAACATTACACCACGCGGGAGATAGCCGACATACTCCAAATACCCAAATCAAGCATTAAAAATCATTTGCACCAGCTTGGTTATGTTCATCGCTTTGATGTTTGGGTTCCACATAAGTTAAGCGAAAAAAACCTTCTTGACCGTATTTCCGCATGCAATTCTCTACTGAAACATAACGAAAACGTTCCATTTTTAAAACAAATTGTGACAGGCGATGAAAAGTGGATACTGTACAATAATGTGGAATGGAAGAGATCGTGGGGCAAGCGAAATGAACCGCCACCAACCACACCAAAGACTGGTCTTCATCCAAAGAAGATGATGTTGTGTATATGGTGGGATTGGAAGGAAGTCCTCTATTATGAGCTCCTTCCAGAAAACCAAACGATTAATTCCAACAAGTACTGCTTCCAATTAGACCAACTGAAAGCAGCACTTGATGAAAAGCGTCCGGAATTAGTCAACAGAACACACATAATCTTCCATCAGGATAACGCAAGACCGCATGTTTCTTTGATGACCAGGCAAAAACTGTTACAGCTTGGCTGGCAAGTTCTGATTCATCCACCGTATTCACCAGACATTGCACCTTTAGTTTACATTTATTTAGTTCTTTACAAAATTCTTTTAATGGAAAAAATTTCAATTCCCTGGAAGACTGTAAAAGGCACCTGGAACAGTTCTTTGCTCGAAAAGATAAAAAGTTTTGGGAAGATGGAATTATGAAGTTGCCTGAAAAATGGCAGAAGGTAGTGGAACAAAACAGTGAATACGTTGTTCAATAATGTCCTTGGTGAAAATGAAGAACGTGTCTTTTATTTTTACTTTAAAACCGAAGGAACTTTTTGGCCAAGCCACAGATGCCCAGAAAGTGTTTGTTGAGTGAATCTATAAACAGAACAAAACTCCATCCATTTATAGAGAAAGATTAGCCAAGCTAAGTCCAGGGCCCACAATCACATCAGCTGCCAGCTTTCCAAGCAGGGATCAAAGAGTTTCCCTGGAAGAGAACAGACAGGAGTCCAAATAAGAACAATCTGTGCGGACAGGTGGGAAAGGGAACCGGGCCTGGTAGTGTACAGCTTTCTCTTCACCCCAGGCTATAGCTGCTCTATGATGGCTCTATAATTGTTTTATAGTGTCAGTAGGGTTTCCCTAATAAATGAGCATTACTAGTTTCTGAGAGCCAACAAAGCCATACAGGTGCATTATGAAAGTGTGAGGGAGAATTGTTAAGTCTCAGCTCCGAATCTTTGAAACACTGACCTTGGAGCTGTTAACAGAGCAGCACATGTAAATGATGGAGGCAGTAGGCAGAGGGATGTTTTCCAACAGATTTGACCCAGCTTTGAGTCAGCAGGTAGAAGGATAGGAGAAAGAAGGAAGCGTGCTCGACATTGAAGAGAGTATTTGCACTTCGTGCATTTAGAACCATCACATTTTTGTTTAATTTCCCCACTCTCAGTTTGATGTTTTTAGCATTTGGTATCAGGTTTTTTCTTTGTTAGAAAACACTTTCTCCAGGACAAGTGTCTCTTGAGGCTTCCATTCCTAGGAGGTCAGAACTAGATGGATTGAGAGGTTTTCTCTAGTTCTCATCCTACGTCGCCACACCCATTTTACAGAAGAAATAACTGAGGTCCTGTTATCAGTTAGCTTTTGCTAACTGATATCAGTTAGCTTTTGCCATGTAACAAACCACTCTGAATTCATTAGCTTAAAACCACCAATGTTTATCATTTCTCACAATTCCATGGGTCAGCTGGGTGGCTTTCCTAGTCTGGACCGGCTCAGCTGGGTCCAGATGGTCTAGGATGGTCTCCATTTGAGTGATTGGCCATTGGCAGGCTGTTCAGTCTGGGGTAGATCATCTCTGTTCCACATGTCTGTCCTCATCCCACAGGCTAGCCCAGGCCTTGAGATTGCAAAGAGCAATAAAAAAAAAAAAAAAAAAAAAAAAAAAAAGGCAAGCTCCAAGACACACTTATCTCTGCTTATCCAACAGCCAAAGTAAGTCGCATGACCAGATGCAAAAGCAGTGTAGGAGACAACTACCCAATGCATAGATATTTACAGAAAGAGAATCTGTGGACGTTTTTGCAAACCCTACCAATCTAGGTGCAAAGGTACAGGAACTTGCCTAAGCTTATAAAACTAGGTAGGGGCAATGCTGAGACGTAGACCGGGCCTCATACCTCCTAGCCTAGGACCCTTCCTCAACACCATGAGCCCTTCTCTAGGATTCCAAGGTTAAGGTCCAGTTCCCTTTAAAACCTAGTTTAGAGGTACTTGGAGCAGAAAGATTTGTGGTAGGTTTCAGTGATGGGTCTTAACTTTGCGTGTTGAGAGAAATCCATCTTCTTAATTGAAACAATAAGCTGGGCAAGGGTCCCCAAGGCCACCCCCCACCCCCACCCAGGCCAGTCTGAACTCTGCCAGTCTTTGCCCCTCGACTTGCCTTCCAGGTTCTGCCTCGCGACAGCGGACACCAGCCTTGACTTGGCCTTGGGTGCCCCCCAGGCCATGTGGGGAGGTGCAGAATCACTGCAGGGGGCATTCACCTCCGGGGTCTCCTTGTCCTGTTCGACACTCTCCCTCTGGTCAAGGGAGGACTTAGATAGTTGGGCCATTTAGGCACGCTAATAATTTGGTACCTCTTCAAATTGGGCCCCAGAAAAGGATCTGGATAGCTACCGCTCTGTTTTCCTTCTCAGATATGGGGAAAGCACAATTTGAAAAATCCACAGTAATCCACACCCATTAAATATTTGCTCAAAGTTTGACTTAGACGGGAGGCTGAGCTCCACGTGCCTGAAGCCCCCTGGTGGCCACCCTTGACATGTTCTTTATAGCCCTGAGCTAGTTAGTGCTGCCCTCAAATTCAAATACCCCTCTCAGCAGACAAAACCTTCCCTCAGCTTACTGGGGAGCAGGTTTGTCTCACACCCCAAGAGAATTTATACAAGCGTCCCTTCTAGGCAGTTCCACCATTTGCCCAGAGAAGGAGTCCGGAAAATACAATTTCTCCATCCCCCTCCGTTGGCAGAGATGGTTTAGATGATGGCTGAAGGTTTCTTTAGCCAAATTGGCTTTCCAGCCTTGAACTCTGCTTCTCACATGTTTTCTTAGACTTAAAAGAATAATTTGCGTCTCGTTTCTGTTCGTTCTTTAGCCTAACAGGACATAAAGGAAATGGGGCCCGGGTGGTTCTCACTCTGTTTTCTTTGCCAGCAGTGGAGAAATAAGCACAACTTGAAAAATCACCAATAATCCGCACGTTTTCAAGATCAAAGCTGTTTACAGAAGTATCGGAGACGAGCTAGTGGGGCGTTGACTTCCATTTTGTCAGCCGGCCCCAAGAGACTTCGATCAAGAGGAAACACAGGGGTGGGAGACCCACACCAGCGGCCCCTTCCCCTGTGGAGCCAGCTCCCTGACCAAACGCAAGGAGTCGGCCATTCTTCATTCCTTCCAAAGCATCACCTGAGATCATAAGCAAGGTCACTCCCAAGTCCTAGAGTAAACAGCCTTCTGATACATTCTGCCCCCATAACAGAAGATTCCTCAGCTATTAGTCAGACTTTCAACAGAGGGCTCCATTCCCAACCAAGATGAAACACTCCTGCATTCTTGAAACACGATGTGCCTATGTCAGTAGCTGCCAGGATTGTCTTCAGGATCTGACAGCAAAGATCGAAGCACAGTTCTGGCCACTTCCCTCTGCCAGGAATTTGTATTTTCCTGCAAAGGGGCATTGCATGTTCATGCTTGCCATAAAATAGAGCCACGGATATTTGCTCTGTTCCTGCTGCCTGAAGGGGTGTGATAACCATCACACACCAGTAGAGAGAAAAGAAGGTGGCTGACCTCACCATCGGTGTGTTCAACAGTGCGAGGACCTCCCCATGGATCCTGGGTCCTCCTCTCCAACACTGTACTGAACAAGCCTCCACCACCCCTGCTTCCGTTCCTGTGATCACCATCTCTCTGCCATCTTCCCAAGCCCTAAGAACGAGCACACCCCCTGAGAAAGCAGGTTTTCCCGTCTGAAATCCACATTGTTCACTCTCCTGGTTTGCTCTTCCTGGGAGCGCTTGCTCCCTAGTCATGTGTAAAGATAACCAGAGTACCCTTTTATTCTTTTTTCCTCCCCAAACAGGGAAATTTTTGCTCTTCCCTTTGAAATACCACCCATGGCATTCTTGAACTTATTTTTAGACGTGTGGAAATATTCCAGACAAAAATCGATGCCCAACACAGATAAAGCCCCGAGTGTGTTTATCGTGGGTAGAAGAATATGGAGTGTTTTAATGTGGAAGGAGTGTGGCCATATGCCTGGGTGCAGCATGGCTGCCTTTAATCTGGAAAAAGGAAACAAGCATTGTCGATAATAATATGCAGATGTCCAGCCCCAAATGAGGACATATTGCTAATTAGCTATATTGTTAATATATTTTAAGGAGAGAGGCTGCAGTGACGTTAATTATAATCTTTGTTGTTTGTTGTTCAAAGTCTTATGAGACCAAAAGCATTGCTAATAATATCTTCTTTAATATCTTCAATATAAGAGTCTTGGATTTTTTTTTTCTTTAGAATCCCACATAAAAGCCACATTAGGGGTAATGAGGCCTGTAGCCTGAGCCTAATTAAAACAAAATCTAACTAGGCCCGTGGCCATCATTATCATCAACTAGTACTTATTGGGTGCCCCCCGAGCTTGTGGAATTGGAGGGTGTGGGGTTTGAGATTGTAGATACGGCCTGTTCTTTGCCCTCCAGAAATTTGCCATCCCATCTGCCTCCAAGAAGTCTTCCTGGTTGTGTTAATCTGGGAATAGTTACCACAGCCTTAAAAAAAAAAAAAAAAAAAGGCACTAAAACTGTCCAAGCCAGCCACAATTTGGTACTAGCTTGTGCCTCTTCTGGAGGTTCTGGAAGTGGTCACATCAGCCCGGTTTTTCATACTCCAGCCTTTGGTTGATGTTTGTGGAACAGGGCAGGTGGCTGGCTGCAGACTTGGGACAATGATGCTTAGCACGCTTCGTCCAAAGGTGGACCCATCGCCCGTTTTCACACCTTGATTGTCCCCCTCGAGCTGATCGCCCTAATTTCCCCTGTGACTTGGTTCTCCAAAGAACCCCTCCCTCTCTCTCACTCCTATGTCAAATGACCAGCTGGCAACTCTGTCCACTGTGACCATGCTGACCTTGATGTGGCTGTGGTGATCCACCTTGGTCACAAGGACAGCCAAAATGAACGAGTCCGTGCCGCAGGGGCTAAGGGCATTTGCTGGGCATCCTTGGTCGTGGGCCAGGGATGTCCTGGGGAGAAAGGACACGAATGACAAAGTGCCTGGGCTTGTTATCTTAGAAACTGTACCTGGTCTGCAGATGAGAGGTTTTCTCTTCTCAGCACATCTTCACAGAGCTTTCCCAGGGGCATCCAGGGCCAGCCGATGAGAGCCAGGGAGGCGATCCCCACACATAAAGTCTAGCAAGCCTCTGGATGACCCAGAGAATGCCACTGGGGAAGTGGGGACCTAATGGAAAAGTCAAAGTACACTAGGATAGAAAGCTTTCAGACCGAAGGCTGGTGGGTCCAGACATCTGGGTTTGGGCCTAGCATTTGTATTATTTACTCAGTGATCGCTTACTAAGACAGCAGACTGGCACTGAGCCTAACACCCACTCCATTCCAGCTCTGATAGCCTTTGGGCCTCTGCGCCAGGCCCTGGGCGGTCTCAGGGAGTCTGCACCCACCGTATCCTTTGCCAGGATCGTAGTGCTCCCTGGCCCATCTCCCCCTCTGCTCCGTACTCTTCACCTGCTTCACGGGCTTCATTTTACCTGTGTTTTTCAATCTCAGTTCAAACTTTATTTCCTTAGACAAAACTCTACTTAATTTTAATACAAATGTTCAAAGTAAGGAGTTTTATAATCCCTGCCTCGAATGGGGGTGATGGTTTTTCTGGCTTCCTCTCTTTTATGAGTATCATCATAGGCTCCTGGAATGTCATAGATGCAATGCATGGCAGTCAACGACAACCTTTTTGTTTTAACGCCCAAATTGTCTAATCCTGGTGCAGGGTGGGCCCTTCAATCTGGCTCCTGTGTTCTTTCAAGAGGACACCATTAATCTCTGAAGTCTTCCTGGCTTTCTGACACAGCAAAATATCCCAGACTCACCTTGACTTCCCTGCCCAAGCTCTGGGATCAGCCATTTGTCCAAGGAGCTCTGGATTCTTTGAGGGCAAAGTCCTTGAACTTTAACAGTAGTATTTTTGGATAAATTAAAGGAAATATTACATTACCCAGTGAGTAACAGGTTTGAGAAATGTAAGGTATAGATGCTGAAATAATAGAAGATTCTATACGTATACAGAGAAGGGGGTAGAGGGCAGATTTGGGAAAGGATATTATGAAAATTAGCAGCAGAACTGAGCACCCATAACCTGGCTGCCATTGTGAAGGTCACGGTGATGATTAACTATATGCCCTGTTGGTACTTCCTTCAGCTGGGGATGGTACCCAATCTTGAGTCACTTTGCTGAACAGGGCTTTTCCCTTTGTATTGGCAGTCACGGCTCTCAAATTAGAATCGTACAGGGAACATTGCTACTAGGGCTGCAGTATTGTCAATATTGTCAAGAAGTTCAGAGGTCATCATTCCAGGACTAGTATGAAGGCTCTACCATGCTATCAGGGACCCCGGCTCCTCTATCTTTCCATTCAGCCACCTTTGGCGTATATCTTCAACCTCTTGCCAGTGGCATCATTTCACTTCCAACACTACTATCCACACATCAGTCAGGAGAAAATGGAAGATGGAAAACAGGCAAAAGGCAAACTGACTCTGCCTTCTGTCCAATAGTACCATCAGGCACCTTCCACTTACATCTCATTGGGTAGAACCGTGTCACATGGTCATCCCTAGCTGCAGAGTATGCTAAGACATGTTGTTTTAGCCAGGCACGTTGCCACCTGAAATAAACACTGAGTAAAAAAAAAAAAAAAAAAAGTGGGGCATGGATATTGGGGAGGAAACTGCAATATCTGCCACAATACTACTGCCATCTAAGGCAAAACACCAGGCTGCATGAGCATGGAGCTTATTTTATAATTTTATTATTATTGTTAACATTTTACAATATTATTACTTTATTCCTATTTTAAATAAGAATAAGTTGTAAAACAGTGGAGGGACAGGAGCTATGCCCAAAGATGGGGAGCGTTAAGCAGCAGCTAGATAATTTGGCCACCATAAGTCACCTTCCTTGGCAGTGGAACACTGCATGCGTATAAACCACTAACTAGCTTTAGTTCTTCTATCTCTCTTTATTAGTAGTCACAGCTCGCAGATTAGAGAGAACGTTGCTCCCGGAGCTGCAACATTGTCACAGATTGAAAGTCAACTCAAAGACACATTGTGGGTAAAGAAATATTTTCCCAAACTGAGCAGGTGCCCTCATGTCACTTGAATTTAAACAAAATGAATCGTGCAGCACCTTGGAAAGAATGGTGATATTTCTTTTCTTCAATCCCTGGACTGTCCAAAGCTCACGTCTTCAGAGAATAATGTCTGCTTTTCTGAATAACATGCAAACTGTTTAAATCTTTATTTTGAGAGCCACCCTTCCTGAGAATCTTTACTCTGCTAGAATAATTAAGTGGAACTCTTGGTGAGTGAGCTTGGTGCATCAACCATGACCTCCAGTGGGGCCTCTACAAGGAAGCTGTACAGTGGGTCTTTGAGAAAGAATGAAGAAGTGTTTTCCTGCCTTGTTAGCAGACCCTGTCTACTGTCTCCCGCCCCAGATTTAAATTCTTGATTACCAAAATAATGGTTACTCCCTGAATCTTGTCATTGATTGAATAAAGTGGAGCGTCATTTTATATGATTCACTGTAAGGCACCCTCCCCCTACCGTAGAGCTTCCAGTTTCTGAACAGTCTGGGGGCATGCCACGGTTTCAAGGGAGCCAAGATTTCTAGATAAATATGTTTTTGTAAAAATGCAAGAATAATTCAGATATTCAGAGATCGTGATTAGCATTTTTTATTATTCCCATTCTCATCTTCCAAATGTTTGAGGGGCGGGAGGATGAGGATTGGGGAAAGATGGAGAAATGCCACAACTGTGTGCATAATTCAAGCCAAAATGTACTTTAGCCCCCCCGTCTTTGCGGCAGAGGCACTTGAGGCCTGAATCGTCCAGCCCAGTTGCCCTAACTCTACATTTCTCTTTTCAAGCGTAGTCACAACCCACCCTGAGTTCTCTTGACCATCCTGCTGGGACAGCATGGGATTCTCCTTATCGTCTGCTTTGTTTTACATGGAGGATTATTGAGCCACAGAGAGTTTAAGGGGTTTTCTTGGTCCCTGTCTAAGCCAGGATCACTCTGGGGTGGTGTATCTCCTCTCAGGAAATATTCCAGAGTCAGATCAAGAAACCCATCATATTCAGTCCTTGTTTTTTCAGCCGTCTAAGTGAAATGCCAAATAAGCAGCACAGATACCTTTCCTATCTCTTCTTCTAAAATACAAGTTTTTCTGGAATTCCCTGGCAGTCCAGTGGTTGGGACTCTTCACTTCCACTGCAGGGGGCATGGGTTCAATCCCTGGTTGGGGAACTAAGATCCCACATGCCATGCGGTGTGGCCAAAAAACAAAAGTACCAAATATAAAATAAAATATAAGTTTTCATAGTAGAAAGAGTGCTTCATCACAGAGAAAAGTAAAAAGAGCTCCATCTTTAACACAGTTAAACAGTATGTCCCAGTTGCTACAATGAAGTGAGGGCTGGATTTGCAGGGGATCCCTCAAGCCATGGACAAGCAAATCCTGGGTCCCTTCTGAGACTTAGATTCCCAAAACCTGTGCAAGAAATTCTCCATGAGAAGTCAACTGTCCTTACTAACACTGTTGAGGATCCAGGGAGAAAAACAAGGGAACAGTTGCATTCAGTTATCTTCCCCTGGGCTATGATAGAGAGGTCTTATGTTGAGGAAAGAATTAGCACGTCTCTGTCTCTGTCTGTCTCTCTGTCTCTCTGTCTCTCTGTCTCTCTGTCTCTGTCTCTGTCTCTGTCTCTTTCTCTCTCTCTCTCTCTCTCTCTCTCTCTCTCTCTCTCTCTCTCTCTCCATGTGCTGGATAATATAATCTCAGCATAATACATTTGGCCTCTGTTGCATTGAGCAATGCCTGGGGATGGCAGGGCAACTCCCCCTGGGAGGATGTGCCAGGAGATGAAAACATGGCAGAAAGGTGACAGGAGAGGTGAACAAAGACACTGCTCCTGGCCACATCTCCTGAGCAAAGGAGAAGGGCAAGCAAAGACATGATGAAGAGCAGCCCGCTTCCCCTGCTGTAACTGCACATGTTAAGGAAGAGACAGCAGACATGCTTCTTTCTAGCTCAGCCTCTTCTTGGCCTCTGGGAACATTCACAAACATGGTCTCTGCACAAGTGAGTTTAGTCCTCACAGCCCCATGTCTGTTCAAAGAGAGAAAAATCCATCCCCTCAGGTCAGCTCTCTAATAAGATCATTACCCACTGCATGTGTTTCATCCTCAGGCCATTCTTGACCTTGGGTACTCAGGTCGGGAGTGTTTTGATACCAGGTGTAACCCCTTGACCGGGTCAAAGACGCTGCTGTGAGAGGGGGCAGGGAGTGTGTGTGGAGGCAATGTGCTGGAATATTCGCTCCAAAACCCCCAAACACGCCCAAGAATAACAAGAACAGTAACCACTGACCCAAACACTGGTGAAATTCTATCTCCACATCTCCCTCCACCAGTAAACATGAAAATGCTATCCCTGAAGGGATGGAGGAAACATCCAACAAGAGGTCCAGGAAGAATGAGAGCAGAAGAAGGGCTGCTTTTAGAAAGAAGTCCAGCAACTACTACACTCTTCAGTCACTGGAAAAAATTTCCCCTAGTGACAACTAAACACGGACGTTTTTTGCTAGTTTGGAAAAACAACAGACTTGGACTTTTCTTTCCGGGATAAAGACATTCAATTTCAGAATGCCTTTTTGTCGCTTTTTCTTGGCCTGTCTCCACCTCTTCATCCCCATCTTGGGTCGTTCTCCCTTCCTTCGCTCCATCCCAGCCTCACTGGCCTTCTCTGTGTTTCTCAAATGAGACAAGCCATCCCTACCTCAGGACTGTCTTACTTGCTGTTCCCTATGCTAGAATGTTCTTCCCCCAGATAATTACAGGTGTTCAGGTTTCACTTCAGATGTCACCTTCTCAGGAAGGTCTTCCCCAGCTACCTATCTAAAGTTGCCCTGACCACTCTCTCTCATTTTCTTCTTAGCAACCACCATTCTCTGACCTGATCTTATTTATGTGTGTATTTATTATTCCCCCCAACTAGACATACTCTCTAAGAGAATAGGACCCGTGTCTGTCTTGTTCATGGCTTTCCTGTGCCTAGCATGTGGTTGACACTTGTTGATTGTGTGGATGAATGGTTGGATAAATGGATGGAAGGATGGATGAGTAGATGAATGAAAGAATTGAAGGAAGGAGGAAGGAAAGTTAAATAGGTTAGTGAGTGGATGGATGAAAAAAATGGATGGATGGGAGGATGGTTAGAAATAATCAATGATTTGGCTGGAGTATTTTACCTAGTTTGGTCATATCTTCTGCTGACCCACACCAAAGAAACAAACACTGGATACTGGGGCTATAACTCAAGCCAGAGTGGTTAATCAACTGAAGCTGTGATAAGGAAACCATAATTTGATTCCAGTTCTAAATGAGCATCTAGTCTCCTTCAAATTAGCACTTTCTGTTGATATGCTTTGATGTTTGATTAATATCTCATCACACATTAGCCCTCTGAAAATTCCCAAGTAGCAGGCTAGGAAAATTTCCTGATGATTTAGCTTTTTGAAGATAGAAAAACTAAGCCATGGAAGGAAAACAAGTTGGGAATACCATCCTGGCTTAATTCCAGCCCCTGAAATTGTCCTTGTCCTGAATTTTTAAGGGTGGCATTTCTAAATCATGCTTCTCCTATTTATTTGTTCATTTGCTTGTTTGTTTGTTTTAGAATAACCTCAACATGGAAAGTGCCTCGACATCGGAAACCAGCCCTCCTCTCTCCAAAGAAACACCAGGGGAGCATTCGGACCACCAGGCTGCACACCAACCATTCCCCAGACAGCAATTCCAGCAAGAGGCTAGGCCCCCTTCATTGCAAAGAGATGGCCCCAGATCCTTTCTCCTTGATCTACCAAACTTTCCAGATCTTTCCAAAGCTGATATCAATGGGCAGAATCCAAATATCCAGGTAATGCTTAGCAACTGAAAGGTGAAAGAAAATGAAACACCCCATGTCTTTGTTTCCTGATCTGATTCCAAAGCAACTGCTGCCTTACCTCACTTTTCTCCTTGACCCCTTAATGAATCCTGCTGACAAGCATGTTATCTCTGTAAGAGCAGTGTTGTATTTCATCTGTTTAACACCCTGGATTATGAGATGCATCATTATTTTATCAACCACTGAAAAAAGAAAGCAGTGCTAATTAGAGTATGACACACCAGTGATTATAAGATACATCCTGATTTCAGAGCTGTTGAAATGTAAAAACAGGGACTTCCCTGCAGGTCCAGTGGTTAAGACTTCGCCTTCCAATGCAGGGGGTGCGGGTTCAATCCCTGCTCGGGGAGCTAAGATCCTACATGCCTCACAGCCAAAAAAACAAAACATAAAACAGAAGCAGTACTGTAACAAATTCAATAAAGACTTTAAAAATGGTCCACATCA
>NW_006775780.1:1194025-1262108 GCF_000442215.2 Lipotes vexillifer | reverse complement strand
AAAAAAAAAAAAAAAAAAAAAAAAAAGAAAGAAATGTGAAAACAAAACAAAATAATATGCCTTGAAATTGATGAAATATGTTAGCTATAGGGAAAGGCCAATCAGACACATGAGTAGATGAGGCAGATCATAGAGTGTGATTTCTAAGATGCTCAGGAAGACACTGTCTCTCAAATGCCTCTCTAGCTTGCCTTAGACACCAGAAATTCCTTTAGGCGCTGACAACACTTCAGTTGCTCCAAAGTGTAAATGACTGATAAAAAATGTTTGATAAGAGGAAAGGAGGTGATAACAGAAGTTTCTAGGAGAGAGAGGAATACATATCACTAAGATGAGCTGGGATGACGCTGAAGGAAATGGGAGGTTAGGAAAGAGGTACCTGGAACTGAAAATAAGAACTCTCATCTGCACTGAAATAGCACATTTTACTTTACAAAGTAAAGGTGGATCCGATTTGACTCTCCCAATACCCTTATGGAGCCCACGTCATCCCTCCAATATTATCAATAATGCAACTGACTCTCAGGAAGTTCCCATTTGGTTTGCCCAAGTCCACATGGCTAGTAAATCCAGTCTCTCAGGCTCCCAAGAATACTCACCCTACCATTTCATGTTTCAAAAACAAACTCCTCATTTTGAATTTTGCTTGTGTCTCCCACTGTTTCTTCCCAGAGACGGTACCCATGGCGTCCGAGGGCAGCTCGTCCCCCTGGGCAGCCTGGCCCTGTGCAGCCCGAGTCCTCAGGTGCCTGCTTCCATACTTTTAAGTTTATCCTCAACTCCTTTCACTGGAGGAAGGGCAGCTTGTCCTTATTCTTTCTCTGCATCAACTTCCAATTAGCTTCCATGGCAGAAAGTTCCTGAACCTGACCTTGGAACAATTGATCCATAATTAGGTTAGTGGTCTCTCTCGCAAGACTAACGCTGTCTGTGTGACACCCTTTTAGATCAGATTTCCTTGGCCAGAGTTGTTTTGCTCCTAACACCAATGTTGTTATGACTACTGAATGTCCCTGAGAATACACCTCAATGCCGTGTTAGCTTCTGGGAAGTTAAGAAATGCAAGGTGTATGGGGGCTTCCCTGGTGGCGCAGTGGTTGAGAGTCTGCCTGCCGATGCAGGGGACATGGGTTCGTGCCCCGGTCCGGGAAGATCCCACATGCCGCGGAGCGGCTGGGCCCGTGAGCCATGGCCGCTGAGCCTGCGCGTCCGGAGCCTGTGCTCCGCAACGGGAGAAGCCACAACAGTGAGAGGCCCCGCGTACCGCAAAAAAAAAAAAAAAAAAAAGAAATGCAAGGTGTTCTCCCTCCAGGAAATGACGTAGGTGTAAAGATCCCGGCTACCACCCAAGACAGTGCCAGAAGGATTGTGGAGACAGAGGCAGAAAAAGCGCTGAGTTCCATGGAGGACAGACCTGAATAGATGGGATATTTGGGAAGATTAGGGCAGGGCAGCGTTGAGGGTACATAAGTGAAAGATGTTTCGGAGGTCACTCTTTGACAACCCATGTGCTGAAATCACTGCATGGACCAATTAATATTTCCAATAAGTCTTGGACTGTTCTAGTTGATTAATGGGGAAAACAGACCTTTCGATCCACTGCCCTCTCTCTGGGAACTGGTCACATGGCTCTCTGATAAAGAACAAAGGATCCACTTGGGGGAGGTGCAGACTGGCAAAAAAAGGTACAGACATCTCCTTACTGTTGCTCAAAGAGGCTCCCCATCACGCCTTCATTGACAGGAAGTGATTTTTCCTTGTTGATAGATTTTACTGTTCTAGGACTAAACCACCCTTATCCCAAGGATGCTTAGATCATGCCCACAACAATTTTAGGTTTGCTGTAGCTTGCATTTTTTTTTCGGAGATGGGCAATGTCGCTGTGGGGCTTAATGCTGAGGACTGAGCTATTAATATAATCGATTTAAGAGTTACTAATATAAACTTACAAGAAAAGACCTGGATGCAGGGGACTGGAAGGCTGCAGTCCCCTCATTAGAAATTTACTAAGTGCATGGAGCTCCACCTAGAACCGAATTTCTAACAAAATTTCTCAGGATCCCCTTTCTCTCTCCCAGATAAATCCATCCATCAGCAAGTCCTCAGACCCCACTTGGGCCTTTTTAAAACATTAACCTGACTGTCAGGGAAGAACAGTGGGGCAAAAGTGGTTGGGATCCTCAGATCTGGGGAACCCAAATGACTTCCATAAAAAGAAGAGGGCAGCCATGAAGCGATGGATTTGTGCATGAGCTCAGTAAAACCCCCGAGCTCGCAATACATTTTTCATCAGAATAAGCTGTGTTTTTTAGCCAGACGCGAAGTAAAGAGTGCTTTGGAACAGTTCCGCTGGGCTTCCTGAGGGATGAGAGGGTGGTTGGAGTTTATGGGTGCGGAGAGAACTATAAAGTGAGACAATGGAACAGAGGATAAATGGAGGATGAGTTACGAGATCACCACACTTGAGACTCTCCAACAAAGCCTCTTGGACTTTGATAAAACGCAGCTTCCCCTTGTGCCGTCACAAGGATGGCAGCGGAGATGGGACAAATGGAAATCATTCGTCCTTGTTCCCTCTGAGCCCACAGTCACCTGTTTGTATAGACTTCTAACAGGTGCAAAGGAATCCCCACTTTGTCTTCACTCTGTCTCAGCACTGCCCCAGCACATACAAGAAGTTTGCCTCCAGGAGCAGCTTCAGAAAGGGATGCTTTGTAGCACAAGGCGGGAAGGGGACCAGGCGACTCCTATGAGGTCCCTATATGTTTCTTGAGTTACCCTTTGGACAGAAGAAATCACTATACCTCCCAAGAGTGTAGGTTTCCCCGTAGCTCCAAATATCAGGGTTTCTGGCAAAATGGACCCGAAACAAATGAGGCTTCAACCCAGATGCCATCAGAATCAAAGACCAGGCCAGTGCTGTCCTGTTGCCCGCCGGCCAGTTGGGTCATCCAATTTCTGCCTTGCACAAGCCCTGTGTCTGTTAACCTTCTGCAGGCAGTCAGCGGGGTGAGGTAGGGCAGCCTCTGTTTTATTGATCTCATTGATGATGGAACACTGAACTGCATTCCTGTCCTTTCTCTTTCTGGAAAATTATGAAGGGGGAGTGTTAGTGATGCAGAAAGATGCTCAAAGAAAGACTGATGCAGCTGCTACCCCTGGGAGCCCCAGCCCTAGGTCTGAGTGTGAGTGTGTGTGAGGGCACGTACATACACACGAACTCACACACACACACACACACACACACACACACACACACACATGCAGCACTGGCCGCTGTAGCCTCATGCCCCACTGCACTTGAGTAAACCAGCTCCCCGGTGGTCCTTTAAAAGATGAGGTGCTTTCTAAAAGGGGTGATGGTTTTCACGTTGTCAGCCCTCGCCCCTTCCTCAGAGCTCTGGTCTTTTGTTGAAATCCACTGGTTTGACACAGGGCCGATTCAGCCAAGCAGACAGTCCCACCGGTCACCCCGGGCCATCCAGGCATTGTCTCTCCCTGGGGAGTGGACTGAAAACAGGTGAAGGCATATCAGTGGGTCGGCTTCCCCTGCCGGGACCCCTGGCCTGGTCTCCCCCCATCCCCTGGCAACCTGCCCCTCACCCCCACTTAGGCAGCCCTCACTGGAGCCAGGAGCTACCCAGGAATCTGATACCCATCTCTCTGAACCTCCCCCCAGCCCCCCTGTGTCTGCAAGCATTTCCCACGCTCCAAGGCTGGGGTCTGCTGTGCCCCCCTGCCAAACCGCCCACACCTTTCCAAAGTGACAATGCTGAGCTCTTGGGCCTCTTGACTTTTAGGAAGGGAAATCCTTTAAACAGCTTTTTACCTTCTTTGTGTCTTGTAATAGTCTTAGTTTTAATGTCTATTTTTTCTGATATGAGAACTGCTACTCCAGCTTTCTTTTGATTTCCATTTACATGGAATATCTTTTTCCCTCCCCTCACTTTCAGTCTGTATGTGTCCCTAGGTCTGAAGTGGCACTGGTTTGACACAGGGCCGATTCAGCCAAGCAGACAGTCCCACCGGTCACCCCGGGCCATCCAGGCATTGTCTCTCCCTGGGGAGTGGACTGAAAACAGGTGAAGGCATATCAGTGGGTCGGCTTCCCCTGCCGGGACCCCTGGCCTGGTCTCCCCCCATCCCCTGGCAACCTGCCCCTCACCCCCACTTAGGCAGCCCTCACTGGAGCCAGGAGCTACCCAGGAATCTGATACCCATCTCTCTGAACCTCCCCCCAGCCCCCCTGTGTCTGCAAGCATTTCCCACGCTCCAAGGCTGGGGTCTGCTGTGCCCCCCTGCCAAACCGCCCACACCTTTCCAAAGTGACAATGCTGAGCTCTTGGGCCTCTTGACTTTTAGGAAGGGAAATCCTTTAAAAAGCCCAGCTTTTTAGAGCTTTTTTTTTTTTTTTTTTTAACCCCTGAAGCCAGGTGGCCTCTGTCCCATGTGGATTGGGCTCTCCATTTTAAGACTGGCTTCAGGCTGTGGAAGTGAGTGAGGGGGAAAAAAAAAAAAACAATGCACAAAAGAGAAAGAAATAGCCTCAAACTCCTGAACCCAATCTCCATATTAAATTTAAAACAAAACTAGAAGTTGGGGTTTTGGCAACGAATAAATAAATAAATAAATCACTCAGGAAAGAAAGTAAATCTCCCAGGAGAAGTTCAACTTGAACCTCAGTATCCTTGGCTAAGTTTCTGGTCTGCAGCTGATGGTCAGATAGCAAAGACAAAAATCTCTAAAATAAACTCATTATTAGGCTCACTGCATCAATTCATGACCACAGTGGCTATTCACCACCAAATAGTTCTCTTTTCTGGGTCAATCTGAGATCTGTATTCATTTCAACCAATGTATTTATTTCTTTTCTTCCATTGAGGGAGACACAAAAATAGTCATCGAAAGGCCTTTTTTTCCCCTCGCACAGACTTATTTACACGGCCGTAGACCTCTTGATACAATCAGATGAGTTGGCCAGGGCTGCAGGTGTTGTACGTGCTTCTACTTCTGATTTCCCCTCCTCCGTTTTTCCTAAAATCCTTTTAGAATGGCAGGCCTGGCCAAGTAAGAACCAAGAAATCTCTGAGCCCAAGAGATGGGCCCACACACTCCAGGGGACAAGCCGGTATTGTTCAGACTCTTATGGAGGCCCTGCAGTCCCTGTCATGAGCTAGAGTCCACCAACCTGCCCTTGGGCTCTGGTACCACTGTTTTGTTGACCAGGCTTGGCCTCTATGGCTGCATGCAGGTTACTCGACCTCTCTATGTCTCAATTTCCTTGTCTATACGATGGGAATGATGACACAGCCTGTGAGTAGTACCTCTGCAGTACAATACTCTGTAGTAGTAGGATTGTTGTGAGGATTAAATGAAATCATCCACATGAAGCACTCAGCACAGAGACAGGAATATGGGAAGATTCCCCAGACTGGTGGATGCTGGTTGGTGATGTCAGTGAGCATGAAGATGACAGAGGAAACGTATAAAATAATTAAGAATCATGAATTTTGAGTCCAGCTCTCCACCTTCCTTGCTGTTCACCTCAGGAACGTGAATTCTCTAGGCCAGTTTCTATGCCTGAAATGTGGGTTTAACTTCTGTACAACAAGCAGTGATATTTGAACGAGCATATGCTGCAACTCTCAAAGCATTAGCCACACTTACTGGAGCTGCCAGAGTTGTTTTTAGAGCATCAGTGGGTCTGAGAGGGAGGGATTATATATCTACTTAGTCCTTTGTGTTCTTTCTTCGGCAATTGTCAGGGAAGAAGGGGTACATAATCGGGGGTCTAGCCCTTTGCTGGAGACTGTCGTCCTGTCCCCGGATGCTCTGTGCTTTTGAAGAATCATTTCACTTCCCAGGCCTCATTTTCCTCTCTGGGAAATAAATACGAACCCAAATCTGCCTAGTCACCATAGCTCTCAAGGCTTAGAGGACCAAGTTAGAAGCTTCTAGAAGATTCTCCTGAGTTCAGAAAGTCAAGGCTTCTGTATTCCCAGTGTCATTAGTTTATTATCAGTTAGACTAAGAATTGTGTTAGTTTCCCAGTGGAAAGTGCTTTTCAGAGCAAGAGCAAAGAGTTTGTTTCTAATAAATGTTTAAAACTCTCAAGAGAAAGAAAGAAACAGGTAATATTACAAAGCATTTTATCCTCCTTTCCTAATTTTGGATGGAATTCTCCGAATTGGCACCTATTCTAGACTCTCTTTCTTAGAGCTGACAAGATTCTGCCAGAAGTTGGAGTTGGGTCTTTTGGAAAAGTTCTCTTTCTTTTACTATCTTGATTCATGGTACAGAAAAGTCCAGAAGAAACCAATGTACTACAGATGCTTCAATTCTGTGTATTAAGGATGCAAAAGAATGGTAAGATCTATCAGCTTGGAAATCTGCTGTGCTCACTACCACACCTTCAGCTCATCACACTTATTATTGTTCAAGACATTTTTAGGAACAGATTCTTTGATGCTAAAGAACATGTAAATATAATAAGAGCAACAGGAAACATAGAACTAATCCGCACCATTCGAGAAGTCATGATCGTGCTCATTAAGTCTTTTTAATTGGATGCCTATGAAATTTCAGGCTCAAGATTACATTTCTTCATTTGATGTCTGTATGAGGTTTCCATATTCTTAACTGCAGGGAAGGGTGGATCCTAAGTTTTGTGTGTTTTTTATTTTGTGTGTGTGTGTGTGTGTTTTAATTCAGTTGGAGCAGTGGCTAAAAATGAAAGGGGAAAAAGAAACCTCTAAACTGATGAGATTTAGTCATCAATATAGTTTTTGGAGTAAATTCATATTTTGCTACTCATTGCCTGGCCAGGCAACAAATCTGTTTTGTTTGGATCTGAGCAGTAGTTTGCGGGGGGAAAAAAAGTCATATTGACGGTAATAGCTTAAAACATGAAATTGTTTTGATTCCCAGCTTGGAGAAATTGCAGGGCACGTTTTGTTTAGGCAATCCCTTTGACTCCAGTCTGGATACAAATGGAATACCAAAACTGTCCAGCCCATTCCCCCTTATCTCCTACCCAGAGTCTGATTTCATTACCATAATTGCAGGCTTGCCTGGCTCTTGGCAGCTTCTCCCCTCCAGAACCCTTAATAGCCTTGCAGACGATTGTTGCGGCTCAGTTGTTCTGTCTGCAGGCACAGGGGGCCTGGACTGCAGAGGAGAAAGGTTGTCTTCAAAGGCTCGGCATCACCGCATCACTGCCCAGCTCAGGTCTGCGCAGCCCAGCTGTGTATTTCTTCCGCATTGCCCTTACAGCGTTGCGTGTGGGTCCAGGTCCCCGTCCATTTTCAACAACCATCCCTTCAGCAAACAGCAATGATACAAGGCAAATGATGTAATTCTTTCTTTTCTTTTTTCTTTTCGGGGGTTACTAAATGTCCCATAATTATTTACAAATATGCAAGGGATGCTTATGAGACTGGGGTAATGGTGGTGGCATGGAAGCAAGCCAGTGGTGCCCTTCTAGGCATCCCACACCAGAAGAAGAGATGCACTCGGCCTGCCACAGCCCAAGTATACTCTGGGATGGAAGGCCACACCCTTAACTTTGTGTCTGGACCACACAAGGCCACAGCCCAGGCCCACCATGAGCTGGGCAACTTCTTTAAAATGTCAAAGCAAGTAGAATTCAAACCTTCCCATTCCTAAGACAAAAGGAAGGGTCTGTTTGTCTCAGGGATTGGCACGACCCGGTGCAATGTGGCAGAGTATGTCAGCAAATCGCTCAGATGTCCGGTTAGGGCAAAACTGGAAAAGCATCTGCCCAATACATCTTGCGCTGATTACTTGGAGCGCATGTTTCTGATTCATTTGCACATAACTCATCCAGGGGGTGTTGCAAGAGCTATGCGATGGCCAAAGGAACCCAAGGAGTCTTTTATTATGTTTTTTAAACAAGTTTCTCTATGTTGATTGTCTCTCGAAGCCAAGAAGCTGCATTCCTTCAGCCCCGTGACTTCCAAACTAGGCTCCATAAATCCAAGAGCAAGTTCTGACCTTGACTCTGGAACTATCTGCTCTGACCCTGAGGGTCGGTTAAGGAGTGTGTGCTGGGTCTGGACTAGGGATGAGTGAAAAGCTGTGACATCCTGGACCTTAAGGACCTTGTGCTCACATCTCTACACGACTTGTGGCATCCAGCCCCCACCAGCATCAGTGGCCTCTTTGCTCACTTGGTCACAGGAGGGGACACTACCTCGGTGACTGACTTTTTGAGAGGCAGTACGGCAAAGTCGGTAAGAGCATGGGCTCTGGAGCTCGACTACCCATGGCTGCCAGTTACTAGCTCTGTGACCTTAGGCAAGTTGTTAACTTCTCTGTGTGCCAGTTTCCCTGTCTATAAAAAGCTGTCTAGCAACCACCCCAAAACTTAATAGCTTAAAGCAACAACCACTGGATTGCTCACGGTCCTATGGGTCAGGAGTTTGAGCAGGGCTCAGCCAGGAGAGCTCATCTCCGTTCCACGTGGTATCAGCTAGGATGACCCATCTGGGCTGGAGGATCCAAAATGACCCCACACACAAGACCGGGGCCTCAGAGCTGGCCAGTGACTGAGAGGACTCTTTTTTCTCCTCTATGTGCCCTGCCTCTTCACGTGGTGGCTCTGTGAGCAGTGGTCTAGGCTGGGCTTCTGTACATAATGGTAGGAACATGCCAAGAGAATGAAAATGGAAATTGCAAGACCTCATAAGGCTTGTCACATTGTCACACCTAACACATTCTACTGGATACAGTGAGTCACAAGGCCAGCCCAGACTGAAAAGGAGGGGAGACGAACTCCACCTCTTGATGAGAGGTGTGGCACACACATACCAGAATGGGAGGAATTGCCGGGGACATCTTTGGAGATCAGCAGCCACAAGGGCCAATCAATAGAACCAACCTTATAAGGCTGTTCTGAGGATTAAATAAATTAATATATGTAGAGCCTTTAAAACAGTCCCTGGTGCAGAGTTAGTACTCAGTAAGTGTTCCGTTTTATTATAATTATTCTTGTGCCACTTCAAGAACATACACAGTACATGTTTACTCCTTGAATTAAAGGCTTCCCAGCAACACAGTCGTCAGTAAATCAGGGACCCTAGTGATGCATTGCCTCCTCCCAACCCGAGGCCCGTGTGCATCCGTTCCTTTGGGCGTCCCTGGAGGTTTTCCATTCTATGTCACCGTGCAGCCTCAGCTTTCCTTTGTGAGGGATGCACATTTCCCTCCGTTCTCTCAGACTGTCTTCCAAGGGTCACCCGGCTTAGAGGCTGTTGACTCCTCATTGACCCTGGCCTGTTCTGAATTCTTCAGGTCACCATAGAGGTGGTGGACGGCCCTGACTCTGAAGCAGATAAAGATCAGCATCCGGAGAATAAGCCCAGCTGGTCAGTCCCATCCCCCGACTGGCGGGCCTGGTGGCAGAGGTCCTTGTCCTTGGCAAGGGCCAACGGCGGGGACCAGGACTACAAGTACGACAGTACCTCAGACGACAGCAACTTCCTCACCCCCCCTGGGGGGTGGGACCGTCCGGCCCCAGGCCACCGGACTTTTGAATCCAAAGAGCAGCCAGAATATGGTGAGTCTACCACCCAGTAATATAAAATTGGTGCGGAGAATAAATGAGATGATGAGGCCCAGCGGACGTGGAGCCAAACAAAACCCCGTTTACAGTGTGTGGCTTTGGGTCTTCAGTGAGGCAGACCTCATACAGACTCTGTCCACAGAAGCCCCAAGAGGCCCCCAAAGCCACATTTTTCTGGAAAGACTATAATTTTAAAATAATACCAATTATCCTAGGAGAGAATTCTTTTTTTTCAGTTAGGGGTCTTAGAGGTTCTGCCTTATTTTTCTCCAAAATTTTCTTTTCTTTTTTTCCAAAATGACAGAATCACCAAGTTCACTTCCTCATATGTTTGACTGTAAAAATTCATACTAAAAATCAATTTAGTAAAAGAGATGTACACTGCTGTCTCCTTTGACCAGGCAACTGTGTTATGTTTATCGTAGGCAGTGGAGTGGCCCCTGGAAACCCTCATGGACATGTATTTCACGAGTTGTCAAAGCGAGGCCACCCACCAATAAATTTCAAGACCCCAAACTGGGACTTATAGTTTCCCCTGCTTTTAGAGTAGGATAGCTGAGGTAACAAGCAATTTCTAAGTTCAATGACTTAAAATCATGAAAGTTCTTTTCTCACTTAAGCTGGGATGGGAGAGAGGGTCGGGGGAATTCTGCTCCACTGTCATTCAGGGACCCAGGCTCCTTCCATCTTGAAGCTCCACCAACTGTGAGGGCCTGCAAATTATCCACTGGATGCTCTGCATCTGGCTGGCAGACAGTAGAGGGATAGAGCCTAGAAAAGGCACACACGCTCTTAACCCCCTCAGCCTGGAGATGACACACATCACATCTGCTCAAATTCTATCGGCAAGACCTCATCATATGGCCCCACATAGATGCAAGGGAGGCTGGGAAATGTTTTTTGTGTGTCCTAGATAAAGAGGAAGCAGATTCAGAAAGCATCTGGCCAGGCTTCAGGAGGAATCAGGCAATGTGCCTTGTGTTATAATGAGAGTATTTGATATCTTACAAATGCATCCACCATCGTGATGTTCTTGTGGTTCAGCCTCAGCAGACTTAAGCTAACACTCTATGAGGATGACTTGTCTAGCACCATTTGCATTCTCACCCTTACCCCCATTTTTCAGCAGAAAGACCAGTTGTATATTGGAGAGTCGTTTCTACCTGCTAATAGATGATCCTAGGCAACTTCCAAAAGAGTAAGACCATTTTTTTCCCAGCCACATCATTTAGTTGTTCAACTGACATTGAACACGTCTTATGCTCATCACTGTGCTAGGTGCTGGGAATCCAAAAGTGATTAAGACACAGCCCTTCCCTAAAGAGCATCTCACCTATCTATGGACAAAAGGAGAAAAGTTAACTGATAGAGCAAAGGGTGCCACAGCAGAGATATACATCAAATGCTAGGGGAGCAGAAAGAGAGCTCCCAGACCCCAGCCAATCAGGAGGCTTGTAAAACCTTCTCCTTTCCCAGAAGAAGTCCAATTTATTTTCCAAGACAAAGGATTGGGAACAGTAGCCAACCTTTCTACAGCTCCTGCCTTTCACAGTTCCTCTTCATAGCGGCTCTCACAGATTAGCTCATTTAATCAGCTCACTGAGGCAGGGACCCATTTTACAGATGGGGAAACTGAAGCCTGGAGAAGTTAAGCAACTTTGACCTCAAGGGTCAAGACCTAGGATCCATCTCAGACTGTCTGGGTCCAGAGTCTGTCCTCTTAACTACTATGTTATTCTGCCTCTCTGGAAAAATAAATAAATAGCACATCTTTTAGGACAGCAAAATGTATTTAGAAAGGGACAGTTAGATTGGAAGATAGGAATGGGAGGAAAAGGTCAGGGTGGAACTGACCCTGGGCTCAGGACTGAAGCTGAACCTGTCTGCCCCAACCACATGGAAGAAGGTCTCTCTGAGTGGGGCTCAGACCCTGGACCTCAGAATCCCTCCTTTGCCTGTTAAAATTTAACACCCATCTTGGGCCCCAGCCCCTTCCCTATATACCAATGGTTTTCCAGGTGTGGCTCCCAAGCCAGTTGATCGGCATCACCCAAGACCATGATAGAAATGCAAATTTTTCAGACCCCACTCCAGGTCTACTGAATCAGACTCTCTGGGGTGGGTCTCAAAAATCTGTTTGAACAAGCCCTCCAGCAGGCTCTGATCTGGAACACTGGGGTCCAAAGCACCAGTGTTTCTTAGTATGGTTGTTCATACTCACCTAGGCAATTTTTTAAAAATCCCGATGGCTGGACTTCTCTCTAGATCAATTACCTTGGGATCTCTGGGGGTGAGGCCCAAGCATCAGTGTTTTTTAAAGCTCTGTGGGTGACTCCAATGTGCAGTCCAGGCCAAGGGTCACTGCTGTCCTTCTACTGAACCAGAATGTGCAGGAGTGAGACCTGGGGTCTTTCTTGGCTTCTTTGTTTATTTCTTTTATCAACCAAGGTCACCAGGTGATTCTCATGCTTACTAAAGTTTGAAGACCCCCTCTTAGAAACAACTTTTTCATCTAAAGCTTTTACAGAATGTATTCTGCCAAATGTATGAACGTTAAGAATACTCCCTCCATTTCAGTCTTGAGGGTAGAATTTGCTTCTGCTGGGGCAGTTACTGTGGCTACCAGAGCCACCTTCACCCCAGCTTTCTAGATCTATAATACCTGGGGAGTGAGTGCCCTGCATCTGGATCTTACAGCATCCCTGGGTCATGGGGAAACTCCCATCTTTGATGATTTTAGAGTCTCTTTTAGTAACGTCACCGTCATTAGACTAGACGTCAGGATTGCTACTTTATAAAGAAAATCTTGTGCCTTATGATACCTCTAAAGCAGTGCTTCTCAGACTTTTTTGTGCACACAAATCACCTGGGGCTCTTGGTAAAGGCAGCTTCTGAAGCCGTAGATGCCGGAAAGGGCCCTGGTGAAGCTGACACTGCTGGGCCTCGGACCACACTTTTAGAAGCGGGACCATAGGTGTGTAGCTTACACACTACAGTAACTCAGTAGCATTTGCAACATGGATGAATAATTACTGCTTCTCAGTCTGACTCACAGGGAACATGTGATTTCCAGAATTCTTTACAGCATCAGATGAGCTCAGTCCTCTTTTATTTCAATCAACAAGAAAGTATAGAGCAATTTCTAAGTATTTATCCCTGTGTCGGGTGCTGTGGAGGATACAAGGAGAGAATATACAGCCCAGGAAGGTGAGGTCCATGCAGTGGCAAAGCAGGGCGCATCACTGAACCTGAGGACTTGCTGCCTCGTCTGAGACCAGTACAATTGCCACAGGAACTGGGCTTAGTGGAAGATGTCTATCTCAAATATTTGAAGGTAGGATTTTTAATAAGAATGTAAATGTCTGTGGCCAAAGAGTATTTCAAAAAATCCTAGATGAATAAGTAGAACATAACAGCATCTGTAGAATAAATTATAAAATACACAACAGAAGATAGTTAGACCGAATTTGTGATTGAGTCTGCTCAACTTTAGACCGTATGTGTTTGAGATACTTAAGGTATCATCCAGGGCAAAGGAAGAGTCCAAATAAATATTTTTCTTTCAAATAGTAGTATACCATTCCCCAGATTGCTCTGAATAACCTGCATAATGAAATCAGATGGACACAGCTTAGTGTGGGCTGGGACTCAGTCCTTTGCAATTCTCTGACGGGTCATGGTCTTATTTTAATAGATCCCACAGTGATTTTTTGCAAGGGTTTTTCTTTGTAACGTTAAATTATGGCCACATAAGTGAGTATCTTAAGGAAGGGCTGCTGGGGCCGGAATCAAAGTTGCTGGAATATCAGGATATAGAACAGGATATGGCCAGAGCAGGCAGATCTCAGATCTACTCCCAGCTCTGCCAAGTTTGAGCTGTGTGACCTTAATCAAGTACCTTAACCTCTGTGACTCAGTTTCCTTATCCATAAAAGGAGAGTGTTTCTACCTACCTTGCAGGATTGTTATAGGAGTTCGATCAGGGTGTGTTGACAGAGGAGCTGGTTAAGACAGGCCCTCAATAACTGGCAGCCACTATTATCTAGGATTAGGGTAGAGGCTTTCCAGTGGCCGAGCCAAGACCCAAGTCACTTCAGTTGCCCAAACACTATAACTGGCCCACAGAACTCTAGTGCCCTGAAAGTATATAATGACCACTTTAAAATTTCAAACAACATCCCTGTAACCCGGTCCTCAGCCCACTGCCCTGTGGATTGTTCTCTGCCCTCACCAAGCTCTTTGATGTCACAGATGGGGGCTGTCCAAGCACGACGGAAATGTTCACAGGGACTGTTTTCTGCTGTCTTTGTTGTCATCTTTGTAACTACTGCTGCTCAAGTGCATCTTCTGCTCTGAGTGATGCCCTGGTAGGTGAGCCAATGAGAACAGGCTTATTTTATTATAGCAGAAAGGAATACTGCCCTCAAAGCTTTGTCCCCCAGTCAGAAATTCCCTTTCTCTCCTGCAAACACATTAAACAAATAGAAATCCCCACGAGGAGGGGCTTGGATGGGGTGTTCGTCGGGGGCTGTATGCTACAGACACTTCCAGAGAAAGGGCTGGCGTGCCCACTTTTCCCCAAGAGGTTGTTTCACTTCGTTGCTAGCCCAATAGAAATGCTCAGCCACATGGCTGTATACGTGTTCTGTGCCTGACTTTGGGGGACCAGTATTTTAAAATGTTTGGAAAATAAATGACTTTGTGAGCATTTAAAATAAAGACATGGCCTTTTCTGTGTTTCTTGTGCTAGGGGTTTGTTGCATTTCTTGGATCTGTGGGTCTACAGTTTCCATTATATTTGGGAAATTTGGGGCCATTATTTCTTCAAATATTTTTTTCTATTCCCCCCACTTCCACCCCTGCCCTCCCACTTTGGGGACTATAAGTACATGTGTATTTGTCCGGACGCGCAGGCTCAGCGGCCATGGCTCATGGGCCCAGCCGCTCCGCGGCATGTGGGATCCTCCTGAACCGGGGCACGAACCCATATCCCCTGCATCGGCAGGCGGACTCTCAACCACTGCGCCACCAGGGAAGCCCTGCTCTGTTCATTTTAATCCATCTTTTTCTCCCTGTTTCATTTTGGATAGTTTCTATCGTTATGTCTTAAAGTTTACCAATCTTTTTTTTTTTTTTGCCGTGTTGAATCTGCCATTAATCCTATCCATTAAAAAAAAAAGACAAAACTCAGGTTTAGTAGTTTTTAATCTCATTAAATGTGATTTGGATCTTTAAAAAGAAAAAATTTTAATAAATAAATAAAATAAAGACATGGAGACAGCCACTTAGTGAAGTAATAAATCTGTCATGGTTCCAGGGTCTGCTAGCCATCCAGAGAGCATAGCATAGGGAGGGTTGTTATAGTGTTTTTGTGACAGTTAGCTCTTGCTGCTTTAGAAACCGCCACTAAAACTTAGTGGCTTAAAAGAACAAATGTCTTCTCTCTCAAGAGTCTGAAGATTGTCTGGACTGTTGTTCTGCCCAGGGCTGGCTTGGCTGGGGCTGCATGGTTTAGCATGGCTTCATTCACAATGATGGGGTCCCAGCTGGACAGCGGCGGGTGCTGGGATGATATCTGGGCCTCTCTCCTTCTGGTCCCTCACCCTCCAGGACGCTAGTCCAGGCTCTTCATGTGGTGGTGGAAGACTTCTCTACAGTGAGAAGGCAAGCCCTAATGCACAAGCGCTTTTCTAGCCTCTGTTTGCATTATATTTGCTATTTTCTCACTGGCCAGAGCAAGTCACATGGCCCAGACTAGGGTTGGTGTGAAAAGGTAGCAACCAAGGGGGTGGATACAGGGAGAATTACGGAAGTCATTTTTCACATCATCAGACACAGTATTAGCATTCAGTAATTCAGATGCAAGAAACCAAAACAAGACATTACCTCTGGCAGAGATTCCAAAATGGTGTGTTTAATGCTAAAATCTCAAAGTTCAGGGATGATATTTCCCAAAATTATTGCAACAGGGAGGAAAGGTCGCCAGAAATTTCTAGATGGTTGAGGCCCCGTTGCTTCTGCTGAGCCAAGCAGGACAACCTCTTGGCATCATTGGATCATGTCTTAGGCCGGTACCCACCCCACCGGTGACAGGGACTCTACCTGTGTGATTTAATCAGCTTCTTATGAGTGCCCCCTTTTTATGAGTCTAAAAACAGTACCATCTTTACTGGTGATTTTTTGGTGTGGTGGTTGTTCCCTTTAACAAAATCTGGTACGGGTGATTCACACAGGAGGCGCTGAGTGTGTTCACGTGCGCGTATAACCCGCTACACATGGATACACCGGCTGACAGGAGTGCTATCCTGTGATTGTTCCAGGCACATCCCTCGTGTTCTCAGAGAGTTTACCAAGAGGTCTGGGAGGGAGTAGCCACGGCCCCCTCCTCAGCGGTCTGTCCAGTTCCACTGCGTTGATGCCCAGGAGGAGCATGGGAGAGACGGAGGCAGCTGATGGGGGGAAGCAGGCCCACCTCCCTCACACAAGGCAGTAGTTTCAAACATCTGCTTGTCCCTGTGGTTGGAAAACCATGTCTTACAAAGAAATCAAAGTTTGGAAAAATCCCTTTTGGGAAGTGGGGAGAAACAGATGGGGCCCCTGGGAGCAGGTGAGGTGTGAGCAGACTCTTGGCTCTGGGTTAGGAAAGAGGACCAGGAATCCCCCCACCAACTTTGCATGATGGGCTGAGACTCGGCAGCCCTGGGTTTGCCTGAGCGGCGTTCCGAGTGATCACCCTGTAAACGACGGCCTGGGAACCTGGCACGGGGCCCAAGGTTCAGGTAGAAACATGTGTGGACTGCATTCTTGCCAGACCTAAGTAATAACGATCACCGCGACCTGTTCTGAGCAGAGTGGACCCCTTCCCTGCGATGCACATGTCTGGGGCTCTGTGCTTGGCCCTGGCAGAGGCCCCAAGTCTGGAGGAAAATTTGGATAAAGCAGGAAAAAGTAGTTCAGAGGGGAGTTGCTGCAGAAAGGGTCAAGCTTTAGAGATCAAGGATTTAGCACTAGGGCCCCAGCTTTCCTTCCTCTTACCCTTATGACCTTGAATGGGTCACCCAAGCACTCCAGGACTTAGTTTCCTTACTTTTAAAAAGAGGAAGTTAGTCTAGATAACATACCAACCTCTCTCATGGGTCTCACATTCCCAGGCCCCCCTAGTCTGGTCCACTTCTCCTTTTTCCATACCACTCATCGATTTCTGATATATTGTATAATTTACTCATTTTTTTGTGTTTATTGATTATTGTCTGAATTTTCTCACAAAAATATTAGTACCACAGGGCAGAGATCTTTGAAAGCTTTATTTAATGATATATCTCACATACCCTGATTTGTGCCTGGCACATAATAGGGGCTCAGTATTTGTTGAATGGATGTTGAGTGATGACCTCAAGGACCACTTCTAGCTTTACCATTATGTATCAGTTATCTACTGCTGCATAACAAACCATTCCAAAATTTGGTGACTAAAACATCAGCAGTGTATTATTTCTCATGATTCTGTGGCTTAGGAGTTCAGGTGGGGCCCCACTGGGCATCTCTTCTACTGCCAATGGCATCAGCTGTCCACTGAGAAGTGCCTGGAAGGTCCAAGAAGGCTTCATTCCCATGTGTAGTGTTTTGGGGGCCCTTCATGTGACTCCTCTCTTTGTGTGTGAAGGAACTGATGGTGGTCATTTTGGAAAATCCCTACCATATTATTCCATGGCTCCATAGTCTGTGAATGTACACATTCTCAACAAGCACTTACTGGGCACCTTCTAGGGGGCAGGCCCTGGCCATGTGCCCAAAACCTCAGACGGAGGAGTCCCTACCATTACTAAGCTAATCCCTAAAATGAACCCTGGAGCCATAGGCTTTCGACTCCAGCTGGCATCTGGCCCCCTCTAACAGTGGGAGCGTCAGAAATGGACAGCTGGCTGGCAGTTCAATGGGGGAGATTTGGGGACTCCTTGGCGAAGGCTGGTGACCACCTCCCTGGTTCTGTTCCAGATTCCACAGACGGTGAGGGAGACTGGAGTCTCTGGTCTGTTTGCAGCGTCACCTGTGGGAACGGCAACCAGAAACGGACCAGGTCTTGTGGCTACGCGTGCACTGCAACCGAATCTAGGACGTGTGACCGTCCAAACTGCCCAGGTGGGTTTATGCAGGGGTGTGGCTCCACATTAAAGGGCAGCTTTATTTTATTTTATTTTTTTATCTTTTTATACAGTTTTTAAGGGTTACACTCCATTTACAGTTATTACAAAATATTAGCTATATTCCGCATGTTGTATACAATATAACCCTGTAGCTTAGCTTATACCCAATAGTTTGTACCTACCACCCCCTCAACCCCTATATTGCCCCTCCCACTGGTAACTGCTAATTTATTCTCTATATCTGTGAGTCTGGGGAAGCTTTTAGTTTATATTTAAAAACTTATAGAAATTGACTTCCTACAGGGCAACTATTTTCCTAAGAATTCTGACTGGACTGGGACAAGAGACGAGTAATGAGCTTAGTGGATGAAAAGATGGATTTTCTGAGCCTTATACACAATTGCAGTAACTGTGACTTAGAAGACAATGCCACCATGTACTTAATTTAAAGGAGGGATTCTGGTTACTTTGAGCCTTTGATGTGGGGTGGGTTGTACCTTGAAGAGACACATGAAGACAGGTGTTCATGGTCTAATAAGGAAGCCAGGACCAGAGGCTTAATGGCCATCTACAGAAAAACCATGTGTTAGCCTGAGAGTTGCTGAAGGCTCCAGAGGGAGCAGACTGGGGCAACTTGGCCGTTACGTATCACTTTAAACTGCATTGTCAGTGTTTTGAAAACTTAACTAATTACAAACTTGGTGAGAGGCCATATTGGGGTGAAAAATCATTGTGTCTATAGCAGTAGTTATCAAACCACGGCCCACGTCAGTATGGCCCACACATTTGTAAAGGATTATGAAGATGGAGGAAGAGGAGGAAGAATATGCAACCAAGACCGTTTGTGAAATGAGCTTATTTACAAAACAAAAATAGACTCGGAGACATAGAAAGCAAACTTACAGTTACCAACAGGGAGGGATAAATTAGGAATTTGGCATTAACAGATACAGACTACTATATATAAAGAGATAAACAACAAGGACCTACTGTATAGCATAGGGAATTATATTCAGTATCTTGTAATAACCTATAATGGAAAATTATATATATATATATATATATATATATATATATATACACCTGTAGGTATATATCTGAATCACTTTGTTATGCATCTGAAACTAACACAACATTGTGAATCAACTATACTTCAATAACAAAAGACCATATGTGAACCACAAAGCCTAAAATAGTTACTTTCTGACCCTTTACATAAAAGTTTATCAACTCCTGGTCTATAGTTTTCCATCTACCATGTGTTCCCCATGGTCAGGTAGAAAACCAGCCTAAAATACTATCTCGGGCTCTTCCAAGAAATCACACGCTCCAAGTGGCTTCCTCCGAAAGAAATTTCAGAGGCAGAACATTCGAACCCCACACCCCAGACTCCCTTTTTCTACCCCTAGAAACTCTGTTCTAAATCTCTCAGGCTGAGATTTGGAACAAAAAAGTGGAAGAGCAAAGGGATTTCTGCGGAGAGAGAAGATCAGATTGGCAATGTGTGTGATAGCAAAGGGGTGTGTGCAGAAAACAGGGCTGATGGTATGAGAAGAGGCATTTCTAGCCCCCGTCAGCCATGCAGGTGGATTTCCAAAAGTGGAACAACCATCAGGATGCTTGTCCTGATCTTTCCCGTGTTCATCATAATGAAGCTGAGTTAACAGTCCGGTGGGATGGGGTTTGGATGGGTAGAAAGCAATAAATAATAATAATATGAGAAGGGAGAGGAGGAGGAAGGCAGGAAGAAGATGATGATGAAGATAAGATGAAACCAAAGAAAATGAAGATGAAGATGAAGATTGGGAAGATGAAGAAGGGAGAAAGATGATAACAAGGTTCATGAAAAGTAGGACTTTTTGAGTATTTAAGTATCAAGCAAATTCCTAAGGTCTTTGCACGTGTTACTTCATCTAATCCTCACAGTAACCTCATGAACTAGCTATTGATGATGGTACTCATTTGGCAGCTGTGGAAACTGGGACACACAGGCTAACTTGCCTAGAGTCAAAGAGGCAGCAAGTGGTCCAGCTGGGATTTGAATCCAGGCAGTCTGATTCCAGAATCCGTGTTCTTAACCGTTAGACTCTTACACCTCTGTCAAGGGGAAGGGTATCGGGCTCAGCCACACGTGAATACAGACAGCATTTAATGTCAGGGCTTGAGCGGGCTTGCTTGCTGCTTTGCCTCCCAGAGCTGGCACCCAGACGTAAAACAGTAGACCTAGATATCTTAATAGCAGGTATCTTCCCTGCTGCCATTTTGAATGCTTCCTTCTCGTTTTCTCTCACTACTGAGAGCAGCGTGGCCAGCAGCCCTGTTCATACATTTTCTTCTCATCTGAACTTGCCCTCCTTCCATCCTTTCTGCCCTTCTGTTCTTGACTCTTGCAGCTTTTCAGGGCTCCCTTGAACATGAAGGATCTCCTTTTGCAGGATCTCTTTCCTTTTTTGGTGTCTTGATTCTCAGCTCTACTGGAAAAACTCATGGGACAGGCCGTCTCCCTGGCCTGACAGTGATTACACTGTAAAAGTTTGTCCCTTAGGCTGACCACACAAGTTCTAGGGGCCTCACATAAAACCAGAGAAAGCCCCTTAAAGGAAATCAACTCATGCTTAGCAAGACAGTCAAGGTTCTCCAACAAATAGCACGTTCCACTGCTCCTCTCTCTCCTGACTGGCCCCATCTGCAGGAGATTCCTGTTTGCAAAGGAAGCCTGGGTGGGGGTGGTCATTTGAGGAAGGGAGAGAGCCAGGAAGTTTGAGGCAAGCTAGGTTCAGTTGCTCAGAGCAAGTAATAACAAGCCCAGGTTATTCTTTTTTTTTCAACGTTGAATTTGGGGTTTTTAAAAAAATTTATTTCATTCAAGTATAGTTGATTTACAATGCTGTGTTAACTTCTGCTGTACAGCAAAGTGACTCAGTTATACACATTCTTTTTCATATTCTTTTCCATTATGGTTTATCACAGGATATTGAATATAGTTCCCTGTGCTACACAGCAAGACCTTGCTGTTTATCCATTCTATATACAATAGTTTGCATTTGCTAATCCCAAACTCCCAATTCATCGCTCCCCCAGCTTATTCTTTTTGAAACATCATCAGCAATGCTAAAAGTCCCAGCATATGAGAGATCTGGTCTTTAGCTACAGACTGCTGTATCCTCAAAATGAACTAGACAAATGTTCAAGGGGAAAATGTCAGCCAACACTTACCACTTGGTACTCTATGTGCTTTCTTTACACATAACTCATTTAATTCATTCAGCACTATGAGGTGGGTCATTGGTCCTCCCCATTTACGGATGTGAAAACTGAGTCACACAGATGTTCCAGGGCTTGCCCAAGGTCACACAGCTAGTAGTGATTTGGGCCCAGTGAGTCAGTCCTTAAGACTGGTGTTGACCACGAGACAAGTTGTTAACCACTACGCTCCACAGCCTGTAGTTTAGTTTGCCATCCTGACACCTCTAGATAGACAGCCATCCTGATGCGTGTCCCGCACCATCCAAAATCCCATTCCTAGGCCCAAGGAATGAGTTCCTTAGGCACATTCAGGCACATTTGGATCTGATTTCATGCTGCAAATGGTATCTGGAGTTTTAATATATTTTATGCTCTATACCTACTGTTTACTGTTTCCTCTGTTGGCAAGTTTCTGCCCATGAGTAGTAATGAATACAAAAAAGGCTTTATTCAAGTGTATTTGTTTTTTTTATTTGCCAGTGGGGCGGGGGTGTGTGGGGTGGAGGGCTTTTTCCATGTAACTCGGGAAAATGAGCTCCTGTCTGTGTTTAGGAATCGAGGACACCTTCAGGACAGCTGCCACTGAAGTGAGTCTGCTTGCGGGAAGTGAAGAGTTTAATGCCACCAAACTGTTCGAAGTTGGTAAGGAAAGGTTTTTTTTTATTTGTGCTTTTCCATCCAAATATTGATCTAGCATTTTGGAGATTCCTTCTGCCTTTGCTGTGCCATCCTTGGATCCCTTTAAATGTTTCGTTTTCCTCTTACGGGGTCCAATTTTCTCAGCATACTTCTTGCTCGCTGAATATACACCAAGCAAGAGAGTGCAGCCGCCCCATTCCTCCTGCACCAGATGGAGCCCAGCAGCCCTGCTGTATCTGCCCCGCCAGCCACGCAGCATCCGTAGCACGTGGGTGGGGCACCCTGCCCCTAGCTTGGGATCCATCCACACTCGGGCCTTGAGCCTCAGGGCATCTCTTCTCCCAACTTTCACCCAGTGTCCCCAGTAAAATCAAGAAATGGTGATGTCAGTTTTCCAGCAGAAGGGCGGGGGGAGGAAGGAAGAGAACGAGAACTTTCTCAACATTATGCCTCCCCCATCTCACTCCCCGCCATGTGAATCTTTCGTAACCCTTTGGTACACCCTGCTACTCATCTGCTCGAAAATGCTAGCTCAAGTACACTGAACGTGGACCAAACAAAATTGAAAGTGTCTGTTCAGCAAGGGGAAAGCTTGCTGAATAAAAATAGCTCCACATGCTTCTGGATGTAATTCTATATTACAGAACGATAAGACTCCTTCTGCCCCATTTCTTTTTGCCACTCCCCCAAAACCCTTTCCTCACCTCTTCACTCTGCCCTCCTCAGCCACCCTGGAGTCAGTTTGGAAATTCTGTTGCCCGGGGTTTCCATCACAGTCCTTCACATGCAACCAAAATGTTAGCAGAAGCCTTCTGCACACACAATGCATTTGACAAAAAAAAAAAAAAAAAAAAAAATAAAAAACAAAACGGTATATTTAGCCATAAAATAATTAAAAAAAAAAAAAAAAAAAAAAAAAAATTAAAGACTACATGCGGGAATTTTGCATAAAATGATAAAACAACAAGATGGGCTTTTGGGGAAGAGAGCATCTCAGACCTCCCCATATCTCACCCCACAGGCAGGCAGCTATTTGCCCTTTCACAGGGGATGGGACCAGCTGCACCCAATGGGCAGCTGAGAACACACAGGGATGAGGGGGGATGGTGGGTCAGACAGGTTCTGGGCAGGAACAGACAAGGCTCACACGCAGATCAGGTAATAGAGGAGCATTTGATGAGGGCCTTTTGGCAAAGGTGTGAGCAGGTAGATGGAAACCAAGGGCTTGTACAGAACCCTGGGGCTGGCAAGCGTGGGGAGCCCTTACCACCCACTGGCCTGAAGGGACCAGGGGAAGGAGTGGTTCCCAGAGCCACTGTGTAGAGAGGGCTGCCTGACAGCACTTCCAGCTCCCAGAAGGAAGCAGCCAACTTGTAACAGTGAGGGAGGAGCCTTGGGAACAATACCCTGAATTCACTCCTCCCTCCCTCTGGTCCCTCACCCGGTCCTCCCATTGGCTCACCCCAATTAGAAACCAGGGCTCAGGGAGCCCACAGATCTGGTGCATACAGAGCAGCCTTCCATGGCAAGGAAGAATGTGAAATAAGGATGTAGAAGGACAAACGGAAGATGCCCAGCAGAGATGAGAAAAGCTTGACTAGCACAAGGTCAAGTTTCTTAACCTACTTCTGCCTCAGTTTTCTGATCTGTAAAATGGTCTAAGGTAATGGTGCCTACCTCCTAGACCTATTTTAGAGTGAAATGAGTTAATACTTGTAAAACATTGAGAACATTCACACTGAATGCTCCATGTAAATTTGATAAAAAAATAAGTCGAAGGACCTATGTCCTGTACATGAATTATGATGACCTTCTACTCTGGAGGAAAAATACAAAGCTATCTTCTGGGACCTCGCTGAATTTTGTTTCTGAAAACCCTGCCCTCTGAGGGAAACCCCCACTGGCTTTGCAGACACAAACTTCCCAGGATGGACCCTCCAATCTCTATGCAACTGCTCAGTCAGGGGCTCTCAGGGGTGGAATCATAGCACTCAGCCCATCCCCGCAGGCAGCATCCCTGTTCTGCGTACTCCCTGCTTTCCCTCTGGTTTAATCCTCATTGCAGTTTTGGAGATCGGTGTAATTTTTATACCCAGTTTAGAGATGAGAAAACTGAAGCACAGTGAGGTAGGATACCTTGCTCAGGGCCACAGAGCCACTAAATACTTGAGTTGGGATTCGATCCCAGGCAGTCTGGCACAAGAGCCCAGGTGTTTCGTCTTAGACCAGGCCTTTCCAAGCTCCTGGGAGGTGCCCCAGCTCTCTCTTTCTCATATCCCTCAAGAGAAACCTGAGCACCCCTGCAAGCTGCCCCGCAAGCCCGACCGTTTGATTTTCACTCATGACACCACCAGCCTCCCAGGCACCTGGGTCAGAGCTGGAGAGTCACTTCTGATACCTTCCTCCCTTCCCCCCAAGCCCACCAAGGCCTGGCAGCCCTACCTCCCCGACTACTCTTGATCTCACCAGCTGTTCCCTCCCAGAGTATCTCACCTGGACTCTTACAACTGGTATCAGCACTGAATCTTTCTTCCTACTGCATAGCTCAGTGAAGAGCTCACTGTCACTCAGAAACCTTCAGTGGGTCCCTAGTGCCCTCTGAAATGAGCCTAAACCACACTGAAGACCCCATGACCTGACACTAACAAGCTTCCTTCCCTATATCCTCTGCTCCAGGGAAACTGAACATTCACCCTGCCCCCAGACTTCTTCTGCTTAACTGTGGTTTGCACAGTTAATACCAACCTGGATGGCCCTCCCCTCGCCCGGCCCCATCTCTGCTCTTGTATGTAGTCTGAGTCAGGTCCAGCCTTCTGAGATGGGATTGGACATTCAAGAGATTCACTGGGGAAGCGCCGGGGAAGGATAGAGGGGAAGCAGCAGAAGTAGGCAGGGAAGGCTTTCAGACCAAGATGCAGGCCTGACCCCTGCAAAGGGAGGGAGGGAAGGAAGGAGGACTGGGAAGCAAGGGCCTCAAAGCAGCTTGAGAAAGTCTCGACCATGCCAGCGGGGACCCCCCCAGCAAAGGCTGCCTGACAAAGGGGTCCCCCGTTGGGCAGCACCCACACCAGGCTGTCATCAACCGAGAGAAGCTCCGGGGGAGCACAACCTGGATGTGGAAACCACATCAGATCCACAGTGGCTACAGCTGGAGGCCACCAGGCAGCAAAGTGCCCCCAGCAGGCTTCCTTGTAGGAGCTCTGAGCAGGACACTTGTGGCCACCACGCAGCCCTGAAGAGCCTCAGGGCCAGCCCGGTGTCACACATTCCTTGAAGCACCCCCTGACTTGCACTGATAGAAATGACACTTTTTAGCACCAGTGGGACTTTTTGCTTTGGCCCCCTTAACGCACCCCACATTCCACCATGGTGGGCAGCCTTAGATATGGCTCATCTTACCCGCTGCAGCTTCCTGAGCCACACGCGATGGGAAACCTGCCACTGCCCACACCACGTCCCTACACCCCAGCAGCCCCTGTGGTTCTTTGCTTGACAGTGTGCTCTGGCCCCCAGAGCCACCAGCCCATGAATCCACAGTCATCTAGAAGTCCAGGAGCAGCCCCCTATCAGTGATTGATGGGAACTGGTGGATAATACCCAGATCCCGCCAAATAAAATAAAAAACATCTCTCTTCAAAGACTGTATTCAAAGGATTATTGCAAAAGGGAAAGGGCCTATTTGCAATAGAGAAAACACTGTGTCTATAGGCCTGCAAGCCTCTCAAGGATTAGGCAAAAGGGTTTTCTTTTACAGAGGAGTAAATAAGGCTAGAAGAACCCCATGTGAGGCAGTGGGATGGAAGGCTGGTGAGATCAGACAGGGCATCAGAGAATGTTCTGCCCTGAGGCCAGCCTATTTTTGGTAGGGACCCCTAAGGAGAGGCTATATGCTGGCTCAGGCAGAGGGTAGGTCAAAGTTCAGGGGCTTGAGAAATATGATATGATATCGCTTATATGCGGAATCTAAAAAGAAATGATACAAATGAACGTATTTACAAAACAGAAACGGACTCACAGACTTATAGAATGAGCTTATGGTTACAGGGGCGGAAGGGTGGAGGAAAGGGATAGTTAGAGAGCTTGGGGTTGACATGTACACACTGCTATATCTAAAAAGGGCAACCAGCAAGGACCTTCTGTATAGCACAGGGAACTCTGTTCAATGTTATGTGGCAGCCTGGATGGGAGGGGAGTCTGGGGGAGAATGTATACATGTATATGTATGGCTGAGTCACTTTGCTGTGCACCTGAAACTATCACGACATTGTTAATTGGCTATACTCCAATACAAAATAAAAAGTTTTAAAAAAAAAGTTCAGGGGCTTGAAGGAAGGGGAGAATATTAACTAAAGTTTAGTTGGGATGTGTTTTGTTCTGATTGGGGATGAGCAGTTTAGCTAATCGTTTATGAGACCAAGAAAGGGAATCTGGAGGGTCTGTGTCTGGTTTTGTCATAGGTAAACAAGGCAGCAGCTGTGAGTCTTATCAAGCCCTGCGGGGAAGAGGGTTCTTACAGTAAGTGGTTTTCCAGAATGCACAAGGGCAGGGGAAGGTCTTAACCTTGGCTGTTTCCCAGAATCACGGGGCTTGGGTAAAGTTCCACCCTGTCACTGGGTGGGTTTCCGAGGTCCAAGGGGAAGATGCTGCAGTTTCTACAGTGGTTACTTCTTTGATCCACATCCCATATTGCCACCCTCCCTTCCCTGTCCCACCTCCATGCTCCCTGCTGGTGTCTCCCAGAATCACTTCCCAAAGAACCATTTTCACTGGCATCTTTGTCTCAGGGTCTGGGAAAATACAAACTGAGACATTCACTAAACCAGAGGTCCTGAACTCTAATGACTCAGGGACCAAGAGCAAACGCCCATGAGTGACGGGATCAGGTAGGGAATGTGGGGAACTGGGGACCTCCTGTCTTGACCAAGAAGTGGTCACTGGTTACCTGTTCACAAGGCAATGCAGGACTGACGTCAACCTATCTTTGGGATTTTCAAATGAAACCAAGAATCTACATTAATAAGTGGAATCACATAATTCTTAAATGTTGGCAATTAATTCAATATTTTTTAATACTGTAAGGCCAAACACTACACACTTCTTGGGGCAGGTTCTGGCTCAAAGTCTATAGGTCAGTGTCCTCTGGCCTAAATATTAAATTCCCTAAAAGCAGGGACCACCAGCCTCTTCCTCTTTGAGACCTCTTATCACAGGGATTTGTGTGTAACGGTTGTTAACGCTTTCCTGCCTAAGGTTAAGAGGTTAGGCCACTAGCCTAGTTTAAACCAGTCAGTGAGAGACAGAAATAAAACTTAGTCCTACAGACATCCCTTTGCGGCATTTTCCGCCACTCATCGCTTATTTAGAGAGGAGATTCAAAATGGCCCTCTGAATTATTGTTCGTTTTGTTATGGGTGATAATGGGGTTACGGTTATCTAGGAAAACATGGTTTAATTATCCTCCTATTTTTGTAGACGCCTACTAAAACTTAGGGGTAATAATATCATATCTTTCCCAAAAAAATTTTAATGAGGGAAATACAATGATTAAGTCTAGGTGATGGCATCTGGGTAGTCATTGTATATGTATATTCTCTCCACTTTTCTACGTGTGTGAAAAGTTTTCATAATATAAAGTAAGGAGTTGGTGGGGCCGAGAACAAAGTTACCAAGTTCAAGGGCCATGATCGTGTTCACCCATGGCCTGGGGGTTCCAGGGGCTGCCAGTCAGGGAAGGGAGAGGTGGACTTTAAAGTCGTCAGGCAGCAGGTTTTGCATATGCGATCAGAGGGTTTCTCTGGCCCGTTTCAGACACTGACAGCTGTGAGCGCTGGATGAGCTGCAAGAGCGAGTTCCTAAAGAGGTACATGCACAAGGTGATCAACGACCTGCCCAGCTGCCCCTGCTCCTACCCCACCGAGGTGGCCTACAGCACAGCCGACGTCTTCGACCGCATCAAGCGCAAGGACTTCCGCTGGAAGGATGCCAGCGGGCCCAAGGAGAAGCTGGAGATCTACAAGCCCACGGCCCGGTACTGCATTCGCTCCATGCTGTCCCTGGAGAGCACCACACTGGCCGCCCAGCACTGTTGCTATGGCGACAACATGCAGCTCATCACCAGGGGCAAGGGGGCGGGGACGCCCAATCTCATCAGCACTGAGTTCTCAGCGGAGCTCCACTACAAAGTGGACATCCTGCCCTGGATTATCTGCAAGGGCGACTGGAGCAGGTATAACGAGGCCCGACCTCCCAACAACGGACAGAAGTGCACAGAGAGCCCCTCGGACGAAGATTATATCAAGCAGTTTCAAGAGGCCAGAGAGTATTAAAGAGACACCACCTCTGTTGTTCGTGACACAAACACACTGCACTGATCCGCCACCTGGCACAGAGTCCCTCTTACCCGCATACATGTATATGTACGTATACCACGTGAGTATTTGTCATAAGTTACACTAGGGGTGTGCGCCAGGCCCTTGTGACTGCCATCTGAAGCCACCGTTGCCTCTTCAATGCCGACGGCTTCCTTGGAACTCTTCCTAGGGGGCATGTCCTCAGGAGGATGGGGAGAAAGAAGCTGGAAGAAGAACCTGCAGGTCATAACAGGTGGGATTCAACTCACGCCCCGGATCCAGCGTTTCCGAGAGAAGCAAAGGGGCAAAGAGAAGGAAGTTGTAAACGTGATAAGCAGTTTTTATATATAACTTATTTAATACGAATGTGACTCATACGTCACCTTTTCTCTGGAGTTGTCATCGTGAAACTATTTAATCACTTCCACGAGAGTTCAGAAAGGGGCTTAGGGAGATGGAAGACAGAGGGAATTTTGTAGTAATGACTTGTTTAAAAATAAAGAATTCAACAGAAAGATATCAAAACAAGAAAACACCCACCTGAAACCAAGTGTTAGTTAGCCAGTGAGGTACCTTGATGAAGTCTCAGCTTCCAAATGCCCTTGCCTCAGCCTGGGCAGGGAGTGGGGTGCAAATGGGTATTTTAGGAGAAAATCTGAGGCCTGGTTTTAAGTGGACTTTAAAACAAAGGCCAGTATTCTGGCCTTTCTAAAAGACCCCAGAATAGAATTTCTGCTCATGCCTTAATAGGTTCAGAAGGCTACAGGAAGGTCAGACATAAAAACAAGGAGTAGCACTTTTCCAAAGAAAAAATGCAAAACAAATGGGGGGAGAACGTGAACTTCATTTCATCTATTTTATTTTAATACCATCGTAACAATTTTTTTCTCCACAATATATTCTCAGTAAATAAATATAAAAACAAGGAAAGGAACTCAAGTCTAGGAAACCCTAATTTTTTATGTTTTAAGAAAGAAAAAAAATACATTATTTTTGTAAAGTATTTATTGAGTCACTGAGTCTTGTGCATCAAGCAATTGTAATATGGCCTGGTTCTGTAGGGTGGAACTTAGGACAAATAAAGAGTTGGTTCTTATGCAATCTTTACTTGCAAAACTCCAGGGAAAGAGATTACATAATAAAATCATAATAAAATGTGTTACCTACAGTAAATGTGTTACCTGCAAATATTTATGATACGAATTCCATAAATAGCCCTGATAAAGCAGGGCTTCAAGGCAGGGGAGAGGAAGGTTCAAACCAGGTAGAATAAAAGGCTCATTGATTGATGTGATGGTGGGTGGTATAAGTCAGAACATCTTTGGTACCAAGAATATCAACCCTGCCCCCAGGAGGCTAGAGCTCATTGATACATGTGCAACTTTTTGCCCACCCAGAGCTAAGAAAGAGCTAAGAAATCCAAGCCAGAGCAAAGGTTTAAGACAGCCCAGGTGAGTAGGACTGCTTCCAGACAAAATTCTGCAATTACAGTAATAAGTAGAACTCCTCATTGTGCAAATTATTCCATTTCAAGATGAGGAAACCAAAGCTCAGAAAAAAATAGATCACATTGGATCTATCATTCATTTCCTAGTCCACTGCTCTATCCACTATATCAGCCTACCCTTAGGTTCTCATAATAAAATCTTGTTTTAATGGAAAAGCTCGTATCAGTCATTTACACTTTAGAATGAGTTATCCATGTATTGCCCACTCTCAGGATATTTATATTTAAGACCTATTTCTAATTATGGAATGAGAATCCTTATTCACACCTGAAGGAAGTTGAGGCAACTGAACTGGTAAGGAGAAAATCAGTAGGTCCGTGTATCAGGGAAGCAGATTTGGTTCCTAATAATAGGAAAACCATTTTTGCCAAGAGAGTTGGTTGCAATGGAATGCATTGCCTTTGGGATGGTGAGTACCCTGTCAGGACAGGTATTCAAGCAGAGCTGGAGTTGAATCACATGAGAAGCTCATTTTAGTGAGCAGGAGAGATAAAAATGTACAGCCATAACCCCCTCTGATAAGTGTCCTATAAAGGGTAAGTGGAAAGTCCTCTGGGAAAATAGAGGCAGGAATCAGGGAGTACCTGCTGGACCTAATGGAGGAGTGGTATTTCACAAAGCAGAGAAGAGGGAGGGCAAGTAGATGCATTTGGAGCAAGAAAACAGTATATGGGCAAAGGCAAGGAACTACACAAGAGCTTGGTGTTTTCTGAAAACTGGGATGTTTACAGCGATGAGCCAGAGGGACAAGGATGGCAAGTTATGGAGTTGTGTCTAAGGTGTTCTTGTTAAGGATTTAGCATGGAAAATTAAAGCTGTTTCCTAATACAGTGAGAATGACTGATATGAGCCATGTTTCCAATGGGCTATTTGCCTCTTTATATCAGACCTTCCTGACATAACGAACTGAGAGTTGGAAGGTGGGGTGAATTAGGAGCTGGGGAGGGCTCCTGGGCTCTTTGCCTACTGAGAACACCACTAGTTTCCCATCCATCATCCAGATGGTGCCACCCCTCTGGAAGTTTGCTGAACTATAACCTGCCTCTATGCAGATGTATCTCATTTACTATAGGGCCCCAAGCCAGCCCCAGGGTAACCCTGGGTAATTCCTTCATGGAAAGGTTATCATGTGAGCAAGGGCCAACTTTGCCCACCGCTGAGTAGGCTGTCTGCTCCCTCACCTGCAGCACCTGTTTATAGGACCCCTCAGCAACCGCTCTACAGATGCCTCTCATCGAATGCTTTGCTCCTTTGCTGCTCCTTGGAAAGAGATCCCTTTTTCTAGTGACCCACTGGGCCTCTCAGGTGCCACGTCTGAGCAAGCCAATAGTGGCAGCCAGAGAAGCCAAGGCCCTCTAGTGGCCGCACATGGGAAGGATGGGGGCACGGCCCCAGAAGAGCTGGACAACCTCCTCATCCCATTCAATTATTATCCACCATGATTAGTCTCCAAGCCTTTCCATCTTTGTAGATCAGTGGCCGGGGGGGTAGATTTCCCCACCCTAAGACCCGGGAGCAAGGATCAAAGAATAGGTACAATACCAGCCACCCTTCCTGAGCACACACTTTGTGCCTCTGTGCTAATCACTTTACCATGGGAGGCAAGCATACATCCATTTTACAGATAAGGCAAAAGAAGCCCAACAAGGTCTTGTAAGCTGCCCAAGTCATAAGGCTCTGTGGAAGCTGAGTGGAAGCTGGTGGAAGACCGTGTTCTTAACCTTAACCTCTACTCAACTGTCTTCCTAACTCGTCCCAATACACAGGATCAGGATTTTGCCTCCGACTCACTCTGCCTTTGCTCCAATTATTCAAATCCACCAAGTGTCCCTGCACCACCATTTACGTGTCTCGCATTGGTGACAGTGGATCTGGCTTTAGCTCTATATAGTCTGCTCAGTTCTCTCATATTCCATAAGAGGATTTGAATCCTGTATCTGTGCCCTTGTTCAGGTTGGCTGAGTAGCAGAGCCTAACTTTCCAGAAGATAGCCTGCTCCATGGGTAAGAATGAGACTGGTCTGTTTTCCCTGCTGCACTCAAGCCCCATGCCAACTGTTGCCTGCTGGGTCGACCTGAAGCACAGGTGCCATGTCTCATGCTTTCTACACCCCCAGCCCCTAGCTCTGTACCTGGCAGATATCATCAGGAAGAATTTGAGAGTTGAGTCAGACTACCTAGATTCCAATCCTGGCTCCCTCAGTTGCCTGCTGGGTACCACTGGATAAGTTAATCAGCCTGCGTATATTCCAGTTTCCCCATACAGTCGTTTGGAGAATAAAATAAGAAATACAAAGTTCCTAGCATAGGGCCTGTCATGTACCATGTGCGTCGGTGTTGAGTCATTGGAGAAATATTTATTGAGCGTATACTAGTTGCCAGGCATTGTTCTAGATGCCAGAGATACAGCAGTGTACAAATCCAAGTTTTCCTGGTGGAGGGGAGACGGCTGATAAATAAATAAGTACATAATCTGAAATAATGGTAAGTGATATCAAGAAAAATAAATTATTTGATCACACGTGTATGTTGCATTATTTAAAGTAATGCTAGTTGCTATAATAGATAAGCCTTAAAATCACAATGGCTTGACACAATAACCTCTAAAGGTATGTTTCCGGTCAAGTGGCTCTCCTCTAAGTGATGACCCAAGGGCCCAAACTTTCCATCTTCAAGGCTTGACTCTCTAGGGTGCCCTGCAGGTCATCTCTATTCCAGGAGGCTTAAGGAGTAAAAAGCAGGGAGAATATGGGCAATGACTTATATAGGTGGCCCAGGGAAGTGCAGCTGTTTCATGCCACACTCTTCTATAAGGGAGACTGGGAAATGGAGTACAGTCGGGGGCCCAGGAAGCAGAGATCGGCTGTGTGAGCACCCGATCAGTCTCCGCCGCATAGGTAGACCACCAACTAATTAATTACACAAGGCAAGAGAGAAAGCTAGTGAAAGGGGTTCTGGATGGGCCCAAAGTTAGAGATCAAAGGGCATGATCCTTTTCATCTCATTTAGACCAGCTCAGCTTTCAACTGGCAGCTCCTGCAAGCCCTTACCTGATGGTTTTCTCTAACCAGGGCCCACACAGCTCGCACAGATGGGGCTGAAGTGCCAGGGAGTGAACAGTGCCTCCCAGGAGGCTTAACAAGACCTTGGTGGATGAATACCCCATCTCTCTCATCCCTCGAGTGGGGCAATTCTGAAGCGTGTTTTATACCATTCCCGAGCTCCCAGTGAGACTGAGGTCCTGCCACCCTCAGTGGGGACCTGCTTGCAAACACGCCAATTACTGGCCTCCTTCCCTTCCCTGTCTTTCCTCCCCACTCCCCTACTGTCGCTCACTGGAATTGTCTCCCAAATAAGCTACTTGCCCAGATCCTTCTCTCTGGATCTGCTTCTGAGTGGTCCCAAACCAAGACATCACTTCGTGCTTTAATATTCAAATATAAGTTTCTTATTCAAATATAAGTGTATAATCCTATTATTGCCATCGAGCTCATGTGAGACGAGGTCTTGTGTTGCTGACAGCTCTTCCAAAAAAGAAAACTCACTCTCATCCTGGTCAGAGATAGAAACTCTATTAGAGTTCAATTCCATTTAGTTTTTACAAAATGAAGATAAACCCCCAGTTTTTATGATTGGGTTCAACAGGCAGAAAAGGATTCCACCAAATACCTCTAAACATTTATGAACATCTCTTCTTAATTTTTGACTTCATCTCCTTGCTGACTAAAGACAGTCCTGCTCTAAGGACCACACTTTGAGTAGCACTGTTCTCATTACCTGAGCGACAGTGATCAACACCCCATGAGCATTGAGTTGATTCTGGCCTGATGGACAAAGAGTCATGAAAAAGCTTCCCAGGAAGGGGGCGGGAGAGGCCTGGGTTCTTTTGTTGTCATCCATTTACAATTTCCAATGGAAAAATGTGTGGGTTGTCACCATTATGCCTGCACGGTTTCAGACAAATTAAAGGCTTGCCTCAGTAATTACTGGGTGGGTATATACAGAAACATACATCCATGTCTACAGATCCTGAATACAGTAGTGTAAATGAAGGCAGAAAGCGCTCAGCCAGTTGATTTTCTGAGGTTTAGCATTGGTTTACTCTATGGGATTAGAAGAAGAGGGGCATTTTCCGGGACCAGAAGGTAAGACTTTTCAGGAACAAATTTATGGGACCAGCAACTTTTTGTTGAACCAGAAGAACAGACCCTTTTTTCTTCCAGACCTTCATGTAGAGATTTAGAAAGCCAACATACAAAGACCAGTGCCTTGCCTGTAATGGCAAAAATAACATCATCCTTAACCATTTTAGTGGCAGGGGAATTGGTGGGAGACTGGATTGAGACACAGCTGCAATAGCAAAGCTGGGTAAAAAGTTTATGACTTTGCTAATTTTCTATCTGTTCTGGGAGTCATAAATGTGCCCTTATAGATATTCATGATTGCCCTTAAAATGAAAAAAAAAAAACAACAACTTTTAAATGGCACAGAAAAGCCTTTCATTTCCGAGGCATGTAATTCATGGATGATTTTCAAAATGTCATGTTTGAATTGGGAAGGTAACATTTCTTGAACTAATCAGCCAATTGCTTCAAGAATATGACTCAAAGGATATAAAAATTTCAAGGCTGACTTTTAAAAAAGAAAGAGAAATTCTCTTTTCTATGCAAGTTCCTAAGTTATTTTTTCACAAAGGTCATGGCTAAATGTTAGGTTTATTTGCTATGGAAGAGAACAGTCTAAGTGAAATAAACTTTTAATTCTTTAGTGACAGGGAATGGTAGCAGATCTTGAAAACCACCACTTTAAAATTTTACACCATTAGCCAGGGAGTTTCTATTTGGTTAGCTATAACCCCCTTTAGACCCCACTTGGCTGTATTTTTGGTTTGTTTGGGGGGTTGGTTTTTTTGTTTGTTTGTTTGTTTGTTTTAATCTTTGGAGAGCTGAACAACTGGAGAAGGAGAAAGGCAAGAGAAAAGAAAAGAAAAGAAAAACCGAGGGGCTTCTCTGATGGCGCAGTGGTTAAGAGTCTGCCTGCCGATGCAGGGGATGCAGGTTCGAGCCCTGGTCCGGGAAGATCCCACGTGCTGCGGAGCAGCTGGGCCCGTGAGCCATGGCCGCTGAGCCTGCGTGTCCGGAGCCTGTGCTCCGCAACGGGAGAGGCCACAACAGTGAGAGGCCCGCGTACCGCAAAAAAAAAAGGAAAAAAAAAGAAAAACCCAGGATCTCCCAGGATGAAATTCTCTTTGGAACCTCTAAAATAACTCACTGTCCCTGTTATTAACGTAACAAAGGTGGGATCTTCACAAACAGGAGATTGGAGAGACCCACACCATTGATGCTCCTGACCCCACAGAGCCTTCCAGTCCCCCCCTCAGGGGTGGCTGGGTCCTGCCCAGACAAGACCAGGAAGAGATTTCCAAAGACCTCATGACTTAAAGTCACATGACCAGGATTCTTCCAGTCAAAAGAGAGCAAGGTGTCCTATGCTGATTGGCTGTGGAGGGTAGAGCTTTCTGAGAGGAACATTTCAAGTCCCCTTTCCTGGGGACTCCTCTGAGTCAGGAAGAAGCCTGCCTCTGAGCCGCTGTTGAGTGCTCCCTCCTACTATTATAAAGAGAAAAAAAAGGAGGAGGGCAGTGATCCAGTGCTAGAAATATAAAGCCTGGTTCACCACTCACCAGCAGCAAAGGTAAGAAGCTAAAGCTTGAGATAAAACTGCAGACTCAGTTTCCCTTTCACTGCTTTTTCTACACTGCACAGCCCAGTCACCTTCCTGACTGCTCCTCTCCCATCCCCTCTGCCACCCAGTTGGCCATCTTGCAGCCAATTGCCATTTTTGTAGCCAATCTTTTGTTAAAGATGCTCTTCGAACACAATTACAATTAAGCATGCATTCAGAAAAAAATTCACACATATCATAAGTGCACAGCTCAGTGAATTTTCACAAAGTGAACAACCACATGTAACCAACACCCATGAAAAAGGTCAAGAAATGGAGCATAACGCTCATGAGAGGCTTTCAGGGATCATAGAAATGTTCTAAGTGTTGACCATGGTGGTGGCTACACAACCATATGCATTTGTCAAAACTCACTGAATTGTGCGCTTAAGAAAATTGAATTTCATCGTATGTAAATCTTACCCCAATATAAAATAAATAAATAAAACATTACCAGCACTCTGTCCCCTTCCAGTCAGTACCCACTTCCCACCAAAAGTAATAAGTATCACAACTTCTGCACTAGATTAATTTTGCCTGATTTTGAACTTCAAGTCAGTGGAATCACACAGCATGTGCTCCTTGAGATCTGTCACCTTTTGCTCCACATCGTATTGTGAGATTTTCCCACGTTGCTCCTTGCAGCTATAGGTCCTGCCTGCCCATCGCTGCCAAGTATGGCACATGTCTATTTAACCGTTCTACCATGGGTGGGCATGTGGGTGGTTGCTGGCTTGGAGCTTTTACAAATTGTGCTGCTATGAACAGTCCAGGGTGTGTCTTTGGGGCTCATACACACAACATTTCTATTGGAAGTGAAATTGGTAGGTCAGAGGACATGCACAGTCTAGCAGATACTGCCCCCAGGGTTTTCCAAAGTGGTTACATTGGTTGACACTCCATCCAGGAATGTTTGAAGGTTCTGGTTCTTGGATCAATCCTGGTTCTACCCCTTTCACTAAGTCTTCCCTGACTGTTCTGTTCTTTGATCTCTTTATTCTTATATTTAAGTCAACACATGTGTACTGAACACTAAGTAAGTGTGTGCCAGTCACCATTCACATGCTGAGTACCTACTGGATATACAAAAAAAAGATGGACAGGAACCCTGTCCCATGGGGGTGACTAACTCAGATGACTATAATACATTGTGAGAGGTGCTATGGGAACAGATGAGGACACGATTAACCAGGGCGATTGTAACTAACAAGCCAGAGTTGCCACATTTTATTTAGGCAAACAAGTCTGATAATAACAAGTGTTGGCAAGAGAGTGTGAAAACAGAAACTCTTTATCACCTCTGCTTATGGTGATGTAAACTGGAGAATAATTTGACTATACTTAGTAGAATTGAAGCTGAAATATAGCAAAATTCACTAATTTCCCTCCTGAGGGTCTTTTTTCTATTATCAAAAATAAGAGGGACTTCCCTGGTGGCACAGTGGTTAACAATCCGCCTGCCAATGCAGGGGACATGGGTTCGAGCCCTGGTCCAGGAAGATCCCACATGCTGTGGTGCAACTAAGCCTGTGTGCCACAACTACTAAGCCTATGCTCTAGAGCCCAGGAACCACAACTACTGAGCCCGCGTGCCACAACTACTGAAGCCCACATGCCTAGAGCCCATGCTCTGCAATAAGAGAAGCCACAGCAATGAGAAGCCCATGCCAAACAATGAAGAGTAGCCCCCACTCGCCACAACTAGCGAAAGACCTCACGCAGCAACAAAGACCCAACGCAACCAAAAAACATAATAAATTTTTTTAAAAAATTAGAAATAAGTAAAATTGTTCACCAACAGAGGAATGAACAAATACACCATGTTACATTCATAGGATAGAATACCACCTATCATTAAATGATCTAGAGCTAGGCATAGGCTCACAGATGTGTCACAAAAATATAATGTGTATAAAAGAAAATTGCAAAGGGATATGAAAGTATTATACAGTCTTCAATCATTTAAAAATTCACAAAACAATACTGTATTATGACTGGACACTGACATAGGGAATTAAAGTTTTAATTATGCCTGGGAGGATTAACAGCCAACCTCAAGATAACAGTTACCTCTGGGTATGGCTGACAGTGAGTGGGTGGAGAAGCAGAGAAACTTTACAGATAATATTTTATTTCTTTTTAAAAAAAGAAACCTTATATAAAACTATATATATAACCTAAAACTTGTATATGTACATATGGCAAAATGTTAATACTGGTTAAATCTGAGTATTGGGTAAAGTACAACCGTTACATTATTTTCTGTATATGTGACATATTTAAAACTAATTACTGAGATTTGTTCAAGATGGCGGAGTAGAAGGACGCGCTCTCACTCCCTCTTACAAGAGCACCGGAATCACAACTAACTGCTGAACAATGATCGACAGGAAGACACTGGAACTCACCAAAAACTATGCCCCACATCCAAAGACAAAGGAGAAGCCACAATAAGACGATGGGGGGTCACAATCACAATAAAATCAAGTCCCATAACTGCTGTGTGGGTGACTCATAAATTGGACAAAACTTATACCACAGAAGTCCACCCACTGGAGTGAAGGTTCTGAGCGCCACGTCAGGCTTCCCAACCTGGGGGTCCAGCAATGGGAGGAGGAATTCCTAGACAATCAGACTTTGAAGACTAGCGGGATTTCATTGCAGGACTTTGACAGGACAGAGGGAAACAGAGACTCCACTCCTGCAGGACACACACAAAGTAGTGTGTGCCTCGGGACCCAGGGGAAGTAGCAGTGACCCCAGGGGAGACTGAACCAGACCTACCTGCTAGTGTTGGAGGGTCTCCTGCAGAGCTGGGGGGTGGCTATGTCTCATGGTGAGGACAAGGACACAGGCAGCAGAAGTTCAGGGAAGTACTCCTTGGAGTGAGCCCTCCCAGAGTCCGCCATTAGCCCCACCAAAGATCCCGTGTAGGGTCCAGTGTTGGGTTGCCTCAGGCCAAACACCAACAGGGAGGGAACCCAGCCTCACCAATGACCAGACAAGTGGATTAAAGTTTACTGAGCTCTGCCCACCAGAGCAAGAGCCGGATCTACCCACCACCAGTCCCTCCCATCAGGAAACTTGCACAAGCCTCTTAGATAGCCTCATCTACCAGAGGGCAGACAGCAGAAGCAAGAAGAACTACAATTCTGCAGCCTGTGGAAGGAAAACCACATTCACAGAAAGATAGACAAAATGAAAAGGCAGAGGGCTCTGTACCAGATGAAGGAACAAGATAAAACCCCAGAAAAACAATTAAATGAAGTAGAGATAGGCAACCTTCCAGAAAAAGAATGCAGAATAATGATAGTGAAGATGATCCAGGACCGCAGAAAAAGAATGGAGGCAAAGATTGAGAAGATACGAGATATGTTTAACAAAGATCGAGAAGAATTAAAGAACAAACACACAGACATGAACAATACAATCACTGAAATGAAAACTACACTAGAAGGAATCAATAGAAGAATAACTGAGGCAGAAGAACGGATAAGTGACCTGGAAGACAGAGTGGTGGAATTCACTGCTGCAGAACAGAATAAAGAAAAAAGAATGAAAAGAAATGAAGATAGCCTAAGAGACCTCTGGGACAACATTAAACACAACAACATTTGCATTATAGGGGTCCCAGAAGGAAAAGAGAGAGAGAAAGGATCCAAGAAAATATTTGAAGAGATTATAGTCAAAAACCTCCCTAACGTGGGAAAGGAAATAGCTATCCAAGTCCAGGAAGCACAGAGAGTCCCATATGGGATAAACCAAAGAAAAAACATAACGAGGCACATAGTAATCAAAATGGGAAAAATTACAGACAAAGAAAAATTATTGAAAGCAGCAAGGGAAAAACAACAAATAACATACAAGGAAACTCCCATAAGGTTAACAGCTGATTTCTCAGCAGAAGCTCTACAAGCCAGAAGGGAGTGGCATGACATATTTAAAGTGATGAAAGGGAAGAACCTACAACCAAGATTACTCTAACTGGCAAGGATCTCATTCAGATTCGATGGAGAAATCAAAAGCTTTACAGACAAGCAAAAGCTAAGAGAATTCAGCACCACCAAACCAGCTCTACAACAAATGCTAAAGGAACTTCTCTAAGTGGGAAACACAAGAGAAGGAAAGGACCTACAAAAACAAATGCAAAACAATTAAGAAAATGGTAATAGAAACATACATATCGATAATTACCTTAAACGTGAATGGATTAAAAGTTCCAACAAAAACACACAGCCTCACAGAATGGATACAAAAATAAGTCCCCTATATATGCTGACTACAAGAGATCCACTTTAGACCTAGGGACACCTACAGACTGAAAGTGAGGGGATGGAAAAAGATATTCCATGCAAATGGAAATCAAAAGAAAGCTGGAGTAGCAATACTCATATCAGATAAAATAAGCTTTAAAATAATGTTACAAGAGACAAGGAAGGAAACTACATAATGATCAAGGGATCAATCCAATAAGAAGATATAACAATTATAAATATATATGCACCCAACATAGGAGCTCCTCAATACATATGGCAACTGCTAACAGCTATAAAAGAGGAAATCGACAGTAACACAATCATAGTGGGGGCCTTCAACACCTCACTTACACCAATGGACACATCATCCAAACAGAAAATTAAAAAGGAAACACAAGCTTTAAATGACACAACAGACCAGATAGATTTAATTGATATTTATAGGACATTCCACCCCAAAACAGCAGATTGCACTTTCTTCTCGAGTGCTCACGGAACATTCTCCAGGATAGATCACATCTTGGGTCACAAATCAAACCTCAGCATATTTAAGAAAATTGAAATCATATCAAGCATCTTTTCTGATCACAACACTATGAGACCAGAAAGAATTACAGGGAAAAAAACATAAAAAACACAGATAGATGGAGACTAAACAATACGTTACTAAATACCCAAGAGATCACTGAAGAAATCAAAGAGGAAATCAAAAAATACCTAGAGACAAATGACCATGAAAACAAGACAATCCAAAACCTATGGGATGCAGCAAAAGCAGTTCTAAGGGGGAAGTTTATAGCAGTACAAGCCTACCTCAAGAAACAAGAAAAATCTCAAATAAACAACCTAACCTTACATGTAATGGAACCTGAGAAAGAAGAACAAACATTACCCAAAGTTAGTAGAAGGAAACAAATCACAAAGATCAGAGCAGAAATAAATGAAATAGAAACAAAGAAAACAGTTGTAAAGATCAATAAAACTAAAAGCTTGTTCCCTGAGAAGACAAACAAAAATGGATAAACCTTTAGCCAGCCTCATCAAGAAAAAGAGGGAAAGGACTCAAATCAATAAAATTACAAATGAAAAAGAAGTTACAATGGACACCGCAGAAATACAAAGCATAATAAGAGACTACTACAAGCAATTCTATGCCAATAAAATGGACAACCTGGAAGAAATGGACAAATTCTTAGAAAGGTATGACCTTCCAAGACTGAAACAGGAAGAAATAGAAAATATGAACAGACCAATCACAAGTAATGAAATTGAAACTGTGATTAAAAATCTTCCAACAAACAAAAGTCCAGGACCAGAAGGCTTCACAGGTGAATTCTATCAAACATTTATAGAAAAGCTAACACCCATCCTTCTGAAACTCTTCCAAAAATTTTCAGAGGAAGGAACACTCCCAAACTCATTCTATGAGGCCACCATCACCCTGATACCAAAACCAGACAAAGATACTACAAAAAAAAAGAAAACTACAGACCAATATCACTGATGAATATAGATGGAAAAATCCCCAACAAAATACTAGCAAACAGAATCCAGCAACACATTAAAAGGATCACAGACCATGATCGAGTGGGATTTATCCCAGCGATGCAAGGATTCTTCAATATACGCAAATCAATCCATGTGATACACCACATTAACAAATTGAAGGAGGAAAAACCATATGATCATCAAAATCGATGCAGAAAAAGCTTTTGACAAAATTCAACACCCATTTATGATAAAAAAACTCTTCAGAAAGTGGGCATAGAGGGAACTTACCTCAACATAACAAAGGCCATATACAACAAACCCAGAGCAAACATCATTCTCAATGGTGAAAAACTGGAACCATTTCCTCTAAGATCAGGAGCAAGACAAGGATGTCCACTCTTGCCACTATTATTCAACCTAGTGTTGGAAGTCCCATCCATGGCAATCAAAAAAGAAAAATAAATAAAAGGAATACAAATTGGAAAAGAAGAAGTAAAACTGTCACTTTTTGCAGATGACATCATACTATACATAGAGAATCCTAAAGATGCCACCAGAAAACTACTAAAACTAATCAATGAATTTGGTAAAGTTGCAAGATACAAAATTAATGCACAGAAATCTCTTGCATTCTTATGCACTAATGATGAAAAATCTGAAAGAGAAATTAAGGAAACACTACCATTTACCATTGCAACAAAAAGAATAAAATATCTAGAAATAAATCTACCCAAGGAGACATAAGACCTGTATGCAGAAAGCTATAAGACACTGATGAAAGAAATTAAAGATGACATAAACAGATGGAGAGATATGCCATGTACTTGGATTGGAAGAATCAATATTGTGAAAATGACTATACTACCCAAAGCAATCTACAGATTCAATGCAATCCCTATCAAATTACCAATGGCATTTTTTACAGAACTAGAACAAAACAATTTTAAATTTGTGTGGAGACACAAAAGACCCCGAATAGCCAAAGCGGTCTTTGGGGAAGAAAGACGGAGCTGAAGGAATCAGACTCCCTGACTTCAGACTATACTACAAAGCTACAGTAATCAAGACAATATGGAACTGGCACAAAAACAGAAATATAGAACAATGGAACAAGATAGAAAGCCCAGAGATAAACCCACGCACCTATGGTCAACTAATCTATGGCAAGGATATACAATGGAGAAAAGACAGTCTCTTCAATAAGTGGTGCTGGGAAAACTGGACAGCTACATGTAAAAGAATGAAATTAGAACACTCCCTAACACCATACACAAAAATAAACTCAAAATGGATTAGAGACCTAAATGTAAGACCAGATACTATAAAACTCTTAGAGGAAAACATAGGAAGCACACTCTTTGACATAAATCATAGCAAGATCTTTTTTGATCCACCTCCTAGAGTAATGCAAATCAAAACAAAAATAAACAAATGGGACCTAATGAAACTTAAAAGTTTTTGCACAGCAAAGGAAACTACAAACAAGACGAGAAGACAACCCTCAGAATGGGAGAAAATATTTGCAAACGAATCAACGGACAAAGGATTAATCTCCAAAATATATAAACAGCTCATGCAGCTCAATATTAAAGAAACAAACAACCCAATCCAAAAATGGGCAGAAGACCTAAATAGACATTTCTCCAAAGAAGACATACAGATGGCCAAGAAGCACATGAAAAGCTGCTCAACATCACTAATTATTAGAGAAATGCAAATCAAAACTACAATGAGGTATCACCTCACAACAGTTAGAATGGACATCATCAGAAAATCTACAAACAACAAATGCTGGAGAGGGTGTGGAGAAAAGGGAACCCTCTTGCACTGTTGGTGGGAATGTAAATTGATACAGCCTCTATGGAGAACAGTATGGAGGTTCCTTAAAAAACTAAAAATAGAATTACCATATGACCCAGCAATCCCACTACTGGCCATATATCCAGAGAAAACCATAATTCAAAAAGACACATGCACCCCAATGTTCACTTCAGCGCTATTTACAATAGCCAGGTCATGGAAGCAACCTAAATGCCCATTGACAGACGAATGGATAAAGAAGATGTGGCACATATATACAATGGAATATTACTCAGCCATAAAAAGAAATGAAACTGGGTCATTTGTAGAGACGCGGATGGATCTAGAGACTGTCATACCGAGTGAAGTAAGTCATAAAGAGAAAAACAAATATCGTCTACTAATGCGTATATGTGGAACCTAGAAAAATGGTACAGATGAACCGGTTTGCAGGGCAGAAATAGAGACACAGATGTAGAGAACAAACCTATGGACACCAAGGGGGGAAAGTGGCGGGGTGGTGCTGGTGGTGGGACGAATTGGGAGATTGGGATTGACATATATACACTAATATGTATAAAATGGATAACTAATAAGAACCTGCTGTATAAAAACATAAATAAAATAAATTTCAAAAATTCAAAAAATAAAATTACTAAAGAGGAGCAAAATCCTGAGAAGGAAAACTAAATGAAGTGGCGAGGTTAGAAGACTTCCTACAAGTTCATGACTCTAACACCCCTTGGCATCTGTGGATGTATACATGTAGCAGGAGATGGCCATCTGTGTGGGTTGATGGCAATGATGCTGAGGCTGGGACGCTGCATTCACCTGCTCCCACTTTCCTTCCTCTGCTGACTTTTCCCTTCCTCTCTCACACACGCGTTCTGGGGTAAACAGAGCCCTGGACTGGGAACCTGGTCCCAAATCCAGCATTTTCTGGATGGAGGCCTCGAGCCTGTCCCGCCTTGTTGAGCCCCCGTTTCCACTTCCCCTGCTGTCCTGCTCCAGGAGGAGCCTGGAGACGATAAATTCGCCAACTCTGGAGCCATGGGCTCCCACCTGAGCCTGAAACGCCCCGTTACTGAGCATCTCTTTCGTGTTGGATACCGGAGTGGGAAATCACCTCCATCACCTTTTACAAATGTCACAGGTGAGGATCCTGAGGACCCTGGAGAGATGCGCCCTCAATCTCACGTGTAGATCCATATTTAAACCTAAGTGTGTGGCTCCAAATCCATCTTTCTTCTCACCATTTGGGCTTCAAACTTGGAGACGGTATCTCTGCCCCATCCTGCCTGCACCAAACCAACCTCTGGCTGGAGTGTGAGCCAGTGAGATTTGATTCTCATCTGAGCAACTTCCAAGTTCAAGCAGAGGCCCCTGGCCCCATGGTCCTTCCTGCCGCCCATCCCACAGGTCACCGTAGCCTCAGCACTCAAGTCTGCCCACAGATTTCTCCCACAGGCTGCTCCCCTGAAAATCAAACTGCAGAAAGGCAAACAGGGTAAGAACTAGACTATGGGCACCTTCTGGCTTCTGCTGGGTGAACCAGACATGAGCCCCACACGGCAGGTGTTTCTGCTTCTAGTCAGAAACTGGAAGTTATAGGAATACCAGGCACTGCCGGTCCACATCATGTCTCCCAGAGGCCAAGGGCTGAAGACTAAGCCTCACTTAATCCTAACAGGGAACAGCCCCTCGGAGAGTGGGAGAGGAGAAATGGACAAGGCACAGAGTAGAGAAGAGAGAACTAAAGGGGAAAAAGAGTTGAAACATGCCTTGAAAAAAACATCCCACATTCTAGCTCATCTATTTGTCAAAGAAAAAAAAAAAAAAGAGGGATGGTTTTCAGAGTTCTAAGCATGCTATAGTGCCTGAAGATATGAAGGGGTTAAGTGTTATCAACAGGAAACTGATCACCACAAGTTAACCCCCTCCCTACCGCACAAGCGCATGTGTGCACGCGCGCGCGCGCGCACCCACACACACACACGCACACACACACACACACATACAGATGTGGGAGAGGCCCACAAGGGCATCAAGGCCTGTGGTCCCCTGGCCTGTGGCCCCAGCAGGGCGCCTGGCATGGGCCTGGCTGGAGTCGGCTGAGAGGAAGGGGCTGTCTGACCAGCATCATTCACGTGGAGGCGGTTCAGGGCTCTTCCAGTGAAAGCACTGGCTGTTCTAAAAACCCCACCTAAGGATTGGGGGCTAGAAAATCTGCCCAGCCTGTTGTGAGGAGGTGACCCAAGTCCCCAAAGGCAGAGGCTGGTGGGGTAGCAGTAGGTGGCGCTGCAGGGAAAGGGCCCGGGGCTCCCCTTCCCGTGGGAAGTGACCCATACTTGGACCACTAGCCCCACTGATCTGGCCCTGCAGTGAGAGCCCTCACCCCACTCACCCATACCACTGCTGAGGGGCTCAGGGGCCCTTGAAAGCACAGTTGTCTTTTTTCTAGGAGCGAAGACAAATCCTTGGAAAGGATGATAGAGTAAAACTACTTTCCAAATTCCCAAGAGAGTTCAGACTTCACTAGTAGAGTTGTGTGTGGTACACTGGTTTTGTGTTTAAGGATGTGTTTTAGCCCTAAAAGCATTGGCATCATCCTGTGTTTGCAAACCCTAAGGCAGAACTTAGAGACAGATGGTACCAGTCGGGGCTCAAGGCTGAAAACGAGAATTTAACTCTGTTAATTTAAACAGAATGAAAGCATATTGGACAGATACAACGTAGCTTTAGAAAGATTCAAATGAATAAAATCACATCACATGTTAATGAAGAGGGATGCTATATCATTTAGGATTAGGTTCAGCTGCATTAGGTTAGAGAGAAACAAGGTAACCATGGCTTAAATAAGATAGAATTTTATTCCTCGCTTGTGAAAAATACATCTGGGGGAAAATAGTCCCAGGTAGGGATGGGGTCCAGGGTCCCTCAATCTCACTGTTTTACATTTCTATGCCAGCAGTCTCACTTCATGGTCTAAGATGATGCCCCAAGCTCCAGCCATCACGTCCATATTCCTGCCAGCAAAAAAGAGGAAGTAAAACGGGACTTCCCAGAAGTTGCAGGCACCATTTCTTTTTGCATCCCATTGACCAGAACTTAGTCATCCAGCCACACCTACTTGCAAGAGACGATGGGGAATAAATACCACCTTCATGTGTGGCAGCCATGCACCCCAGCTAACGCACAGGGATTCTATGATGAATAAAGAAGATGCTGAAGAGAAAATTAGCAGTTTCTGCCACAGGGGCATTAACCATATGAACCCTGAAGGTGACAATTGTAGGTAAAGGGTCCCTCTGCAGCACACTGCCGGGAACTGGGCTTCTCTCTGGGGAAGTGATGATGGCTGCTTGGATCCAAGGAGAGAAACGCTCTATTCCAGGAAGTTCCAGAACCCTGGCCCACAGCACCTAAAGCCCTCGGTAATGTTGCAGCGTAAACATGATGCTTGTCTCTTGGCCCAGACCTGGTGTCTTGAAGCCTGAGTTAAACACAGGGACCTACCACGTTCCAGTCCCCATTCAAACCCCAACACCGAGCCCAGGGCCTGGTTGGCTCTCAAAGAAATGTTTGTGAAGCTGATGAATAAATTGCTACATTCAACTGCCTCCCACATAAAAATGTGACTATTTTTCATATGTATGTAAATATTTTAAAATATTCTTGAATTCATAAATTCATAACTTTTTGAATCCATGTGTGTTTTCTTAGTGAATTTCTAAGTGTGTGTGTGTTGGGGGGTAGGGGGGTGTGAGCAGGCAGCAGAGTCAGATTCTTGGACCTGACTGCCTGAGTTTGAATCCTTAATCTGCCCCACTATCTGTCTGACTTTGAGTAAGATATTTAACTTCTCTGTGCCTTAGTTTCCTAGTTTATCAAATATGATTAGCAAATGGAACTGTTGGCAAATGCTAACAGCAAATGCTCATTGGGTTGTCATGAAGGTTTAATGAGTTAATATTTATATTATGTAAACTGTGTGTGTGTGTGTGTGTGTGTGTGTCACTTAAAACAGTGATCAGCACAGATGGTTAAGTAAAATAAAATATTAAAAGTGCAAATCCTCTTGTGCAAAGTCTCATCTTTTAATGTCATAAAGAGATTCTCCTCTGAACAAAGCTAAAAAGCTGTGATCCAGCCTAGAAGATTTTCAACCTGGTAGGTTTTAGGTTCAAGCATTTCTTAAAATTGCCCGACTCCTAAGAGCAATTTACTTCATCATCATCAAAGATGGTTTCTGTTGCATCTCCTGGGTGACCAGCTCTAGGTTAAAGAGTCACAGATGGGCTTCCCTGGTGGCGTAGTGGTTGGGAGTCCGCCCGCCGATGCAGGGGACGCGGGTTCGTGCCCCGGTCCGGGAGGATCCCACGTGCCGCGGAGCGGCTGGGCCCGTGAGCCGTGGCCGCTGAGCCTGCGCGTCCGGAGCCTGTGCTCCGCAACGGGAGGGGCCACAACAGTGAGAGGCCCGCGAGCCGCAAAAAAAAACAAAAGAGTCACAGAGAAGGCACTCTCCACACCCCTCACAGCCTGTTGTCTTGGCTGATGAACCCAGGGCAGGGACTGATGGTATTTCTCTCTCCAAACCCTCCACCTGCCAACTCACTCTCTCCATAGCATCCCAGAAGCTGACCATGTTGCACACAGAGACCAATTCCCTTTGATGCCCAGGACCAGACGAGGTCCATATGAGGCTCTCGAACAAAGCTTTTGCTTTGTTTCTAGACAACTTAAGAGGAATTAAAGGAGAAGAAGTGCTCTAGCTTCTCAGCCTCCTGTTCCTGCTCAAACAGAAAGAAAAACCCAAGACCCAGGAAGGAACCCACTGAGACAGAGAGAGACATACTTTGAGAAAGAGACAGGAGCCCAGGACAAGGAATGGCTTCAGAGCTTAGATTACTGCCTAAGAGATGATGGGGGTGGGGCTGGAGACGTGATCTTTATCTAATCAGACAGTCTACCCAGGAATTCCCTGAGATCAAAGCCAGGGGGCTTTTTATTTAGCCCTGTGTCAACTTAAAAACAGTTCTGGCAAAGCCACAGATCTGGACAAGCTCACACCTCTCCCTACCCCCACCGCCCTGACCTGTCTCTCCACATCTGAACCCTCTTAACATTCCATTTGGAATAAAACCCTGGGATGAAAAGAGTCCCAGGGATTACTGTAGGAAGAGACAACATTTGATAAAGCCAGGGCAGAAAACGCTTAGCAAAGCCACAGTCCTTCCTGGCTCCTTGGAACAACTAGGTGTACACTCTGGGAAAAGGCAGCACCATTTCATGTCTCTGCATAGATTCCTTGCCACCCACCATCAAAGTCCTCAAAGGTACATGGCCACTTGTCACAAGCATTTTCCACAACCTGCCAGATGTTGTATCAGGACAACCCTGAGGAAAAGCAGGCACTAAGGGAGAGCAATCGGACTGTGACCTGGGAAGCACAGCTATGGTCCCCAAATCTTCCTTGGTCAAAAGGAGGAGGGGATGGGCATGGTCGAGGGGAGGTGTATTCACATAAAGCAGGAGACACACTAAGACTTGCCTGCTGAAAAGGTAGGTGCTGAGGAGACTGGGGACTGGTCCAAAGGGAATGGGGTCACTTCTCAGAAATACAGTGGCTCAAACAGGACAGGAAAGTTGGAGTCACACTACAAAGGTAGAAAGAGCTTATTGTTCTTATACATGCTGTGGACTGCTCCTAAAGTTGATTATTAAAATAAATATTTTAGAGGAGAATTTAACATTCATCTTGAGAGAAAACCTTGTTCTTCAACCACAGTAGCGTGAAATGGAGGCTTCCTCATAAAAGAATGGAAAAACCTTTTTCTGTCCCCTCCTCTGGACAAAATTTATTTTTTAATAGCCAAATTGATGAGAAATGCATTATTTCTTGTGAGCCTTTCTGGGTTTCTATGTGGTCAGCTCATCACTTTTAGGATGAGTTTTTCTCTAAGAAATGTCGTCTGTTTCTTCCTTCTAATAAGGACAACAATTTGCACTGAAGAGGAATTATCGTTTTAAGCTAAGAAACATGTGAAGTAATTGACTGATGTTCTGTAGGAAAACAGTACAACTTTCAGGCACCATCTCTGGGATCTGGCTATGAAATCAGCTTTAAAATCACTCCCAAAGCTTGTGTAACACTTTACAAAGCATGTCCCCATGGGCTATCTCTGACTTCCATGGCCCCAACTCACAGGTAAGGAGATGAAAGGTGAGAGCGATTAAGTGACTGGATTAAAAATACACTGGGCATTGTAGGGATCAATGGCCTCACTCTCTGTGAAATGTAAGTAAATGTGAGGTATGTTTGTAAAATATAACTTCTAACTTCAGGACTTATGAAGACTTAAAATGATGGGCAGGACCCAAAGGTGTGAAAAGAGGGTCTTGTCTACATTTTTTGCAGGAGCATAGGATTTAGACTCACATCCTCAGTTCTCTCTGAAGACTAGTGTGTTTTCATCATGACTGGATGAGAGCCTTTTGGAAGAAAGTAAACTAAGTTTCAATTGGCTTTACTTATGCTCTAATCACAAACATCTATTTCAAATCAACAGAAAGTGTGAGCTGCCACAAGTAGAAAGGGCTGGATGTTGGAGGTCAAAGAGATATCTACAAGATGTCTTTCCATTTTCTTCAATTTTCCAGGCACTGATCTCTTGGCTGGTGCCAAGTCAGGTGGCGGAAATGGCATCCAACACTTCTTTTAAAGCCGGAAGCACCCTTAGAAATCACCTAGTTTAAATTTCCCATTTTCCAGATGAGAAACTAAAGCACAAGGGCAGGGGGTGGCCAAGAGTCCTGTTCATGGAGCTGAAGAAAACGCAAGGACTCCTAGCTCTAATGATCACAGTTAACACCATTTGGTCAGATGATACTTTGTTTTTTTCCACTGCTTCTTCTCTTGGTGGTCAGCTATTTCTTTCTTGCTACTCCAAAGAAATAAATCAGAATGTCTCTCTTTGTTTTATACCAGGGTTCCAGCCTGAGAGTGGCTAGAGGCAAGGAAGAGAGAGACACTCCATCCAAGTGACCACCAGGGGGTGTGCACAGGACAGCCCGGCCACTGGGGGGTGACCCTAGAGAGTCTCCCTTCTCATGGGAAACACATGTGATACCACAACTGAGACTATTATCTTTTGTTCTTAGCGAGGGGTTAGAGGTCTCAGGTCCCTTCTGAAAAGCAAGGTTGCACATCTGCACTGGGAAGGCAAATCTGCAACATATGTAAACCTTGTGCTTGAGGTTTAGAGCTCTTGTTTGCTTGCTTGCTCTTCTGATATCTGTCTCCATAAATAAAATGGGGAGAAACCTGTCACTTTGATTCCCAAACAAGGCAGAAGAGAGCTGTGATTAGATACCATGAGAGGGCTGACAGGTCTGCTATGGGAAAAGGGATGGGGTGGGAGGGCTCCAATGGGACTCACCGCTCCCCAAGCTGTTTCCTGAAGTAGTCATCTTGTTGTCCCCAGAGACATATCGGTGGACAAAACCCCTGTGCTGCCATCAGAGGACAAAACTCCCTCCAGGAGAAGCCAGATCCAAAATAATCAGCCCTTCAATGAATCCGACCTGCATCAAAACACTGAAATGTGGTTAATATGTATTTATTCATAATTCATTTGGTGAACTGGGAATTTGGGCATGATTTTTCTCCTACCTGCCATGAGCTATTCATATAGTGGCTTATTAAAAGAAATTTTTAAAAGACAAGTATTTAACACTCACCTTCAAAGAAAACCCAGCAGTCTGAAATGGAGGCTTCTTTATGGATAAAAAAGTTTCATCAACCCCACAAAAACTCTCTTACCACCTGTTGTGGTCACTTCCTCCACCCCACCCCACCAGCCCCTGGCAACCACTGATCACTATAATTTTGTCTTTTTGAAGTGTCTTGTAAATAGAAACACAAAGCATGTTGCCTTTTGCACCTGGCTTCTTTCATTGGGCATAATGCTTTGAGATTCCTCCAAGTTGTTTTGTGTGTGTGTGAGTGTGTCATTCTTTTCTATTGTTGAGTAGTATTCCATTGCATGAATATGTCACAGTTTATCCATCACCCATTAAAGGACATTTAAGTTATTTTGGTTTTTGGAAATTATGAAAAAAACTGCTATAAACAATTATGTAAAGTTTTTGTGGGCATATAAGATTTCATTTTTTGACACCCTCTTGCGAGAGCACCAGAACCACAAATAACTGCTGGACAATCATTGACAGGAAGACACTGGAGCTCACCAAAAAGATACCCCACATCCAAAGACAAAGGAGAAGCCACAATGAGACTATAGGTGGGCACAATCACAATAAAATCAACTCCCATAACTGCTGGGTGGTTGACTCACAAGCTGGAGAACATGTATACCACAGAAGTCCGCCCACTGGAGTGAAGGTTATTAGCCCCACATCAGGCTTCCCAACCTGGGGGTCCAGCAATGGGAGTAGGAATTCCTAGAGAATCAGATTTTGAAAGCTAGTGGGATTTGATTGCAGGACTTTGACAGGGCAAAGGGAAACAGAGACTCCACTCCTGGAGGGCACACACAAAGTAGTGTGAGCATCGGGACCCAGGGAAGGAGCAGTGACCCCATAGGAGACTGAAGCATACCTACCCGCTAGTGTTGGAGGGTCTCCTGCAGAGGCGGGGGGCAGCTGTGGCTCACCATGGGGACAAGGACACTAGTGGCAGAAGTTCTGGGAAGTACTCCTTGGGGTGAGCACTCTCAGGGTCCACAATTAGCCCCACCAAAGAGCCAGGTAGGATAGAGTGTTGGGTCGCCTCGGGCCAAACAACAAGCAGGGAGGGAACCCAGCCTCACCAATGACCAGACAAGTGGATTAAAGTTTTACTGAGCTCTGCCCAACAGAGTAACAGCCAGCTCTACCCACCACCGGTCCCTCCCATCAAGAAGCTTGCACAAGCCTCTTAGCTAGCCTCATCTACCAGAGGGCAGACAGCAGAAGCAAGAAGAACTACAATTCTGCAGCCTGTGGAAAGAAAACCACATTCACAGAAAGATAGACAAAATGAAAAGGCAGAGGACTCTGTACCAGATAAAGGAACAAGATAAAACCCCAGAAAAACAACTAAATGAAGTGGAGATAGGCAACCTTCCAGAAAAAGAATGCAGAATAATGATAGTGAAGATGATCCAGGACCGCAGAAAAAGAATGGAGGCAAAGATTGAGAAGATACAAGAAGTGTTTAACAAAGACCTAGAAGAATTAAAGAACAAACACACAGACATGAACAATACAATCACTGAAATGAAAAAAAACACAGGAAGGAATCAATAGTAGAATAACTGAGGCAGAAGAACGGATAAGTGACCTGGAAGACAGAATGGTGGAATTCACTGCTGCGGAACAGAATAAGAAATAAGAATGAAAAGAAATGAAGACAGCCTAAGAGGAACAAGATAAAACCTCAGAAAAACAACTGAATGAAGTGGAGATAGGCAACCTTCCAGAAAAAGAATTCAGGATAATGATAGTGAAGATGATCCAGGACCTCAGAAAAAGAATGTAGGCAAATATTGAGAAGATGCAAGAAATGTTGAACAAAGATCTAGAAGAATTAAAGAACAAAAAAAACACAGATGAAAAATACAATAACAAATGAAAACTACACTAGAAGGAATCAATAGCAGAATAACTGAGGCAGAAGAACGGATAAGTGACCTGGAAGACAGAATGGTAGAATTCACTGACGCAGAACAGAATAAAGAAAAAATAATGAAAATAAATGAAGACAGCCTAAGAAACCTCAGGGACAACATTAAACGCAACAACTTTTGCATTATAGGGGTCCCAGAAGGAGAAGAGAGAGAGAAAGGACCCGAGAAAATATTTGAAGAGATTACAGTCCAAAACTTCCCTAACATGGGAAAGGAAATAGCCACCCAAATCCAGGAAGTGCAGAGAGTCCCATACAGGAGAAAACCAAGGAGAAACATGCTGAGACACATAGTAATCAAATTGACAAAAATTAAAGACAAAGAAAAATTATTGGAAGCAACAAGGGAAAAACAACAAATATTATACAAGGGAACTCCCATAAGCTTAACAGCTGATTTCTCAGCAGAAACTCTACAAGCCAGAAGGGAGTGGCATGATATACCTAAAGTGATGAAAGGGAAGAAGCTGCAACCAAGATTACTCTAACTGGCAAGGATCTCATTCCGATTCGATGGAGAAATCAAAAACTTTACAGACAAGCAAAAGCTAAGAGAATTCAGCACCACCAAACCAGCTCTACAACAAATGCTAAAGGAACTTCTCTAAGTGGGAAACACAAGAGAAGGAAAGGACCTACAAAAACAAATGCAAAACAATTAAGAAAATGATCATAGGAACATACATGTCGATAATTACCTTAAATATGAAAGGATTAAATACTCCAACCAAAAGACACAGCTCTCTGAATGGATACAAAAACAAGACCCATATATATGCTGTCTACAAGAGACCCACTTCAGACCTAGGGACACATACAGACTGAAAGTGAGGGGATGGAAAAAGATATTCCAGGCAAATGGAAATCAAAAGAAAGCTGGAGTAGCAATACTCATATCAGATAAAATAAGCTTTAAAATAAAGAATGTTATAAGAGACAAGGAAGGAAACTACATAATGATCAAGGGATCAATCCAATAAGAAGATATAATAATTATAAATATATATGCACCCAACATAGGAGCACCTCAATACATATGGCAACTGCTAACAGCTATAAAAGAGGAAATTGACAGTAACACAATCATAGTGGGGGACTTTAACACCTCACTTACACCAATGGACACATCATCCAAACAGAGAATTAATAAGGAAACACAAGCTTTAAATGGCACAATAGACCAGATACATTTACTTGATATTTATAGGACATTCCATCCAAAAACAGCAGATTACACTTTCTTCTCAAGTGCGCATGGAACATTCTCCAGGATAGATCACATCTTGGGTCACAAATTAAGCCTCAGTAAATTTAAGAAAATTGTAATCATATCAAGCATCCTTTTCTGACCACAATGTTATGAGATTAGAAATCAATTACAGGGGAAAAAACGTAAAATAAACACAAACACATGGAGGCTAAGCAATACGTTACTAAATAACCAAGAGATCACTGAAGATATCAAAGAGGACATCAAAAAATACCTAGAGAAAAATGACAGTGAAAACACGACGATCCAAAAGCTATGGGATGCAGCAAAAGCAGTTCTAAGAGGGAAGTTTATAGTAATACAAGCCTACCTCAAGGAACAAGAAAAATTTCAAATAAACTATCTAACCTTACACCTAAAGAAACTAGACAAAGAAGAACAAACAAAATCAAAAGTTAGCAGAAGGAAAGAAATCAAAAAATCAGAGCAGAAATAACTGAAATAGAAACAAAGAAAACAATAACAAAGATCAATAAAACAAAAAGCTGGTTCTTTGAGAAGATAAACAAAATTGATAAACCATTAGCCCGACTCATCAAGAAAAAGAGGGAGAGCATTCAAATAAATAAAATTAGAAATGAAAAAGGAGAAGTTACAACAGACACAGCAGAAATACAACGCATCCTAAGAGACTACCACAAGCAACTCTATGCTAATAAAATGGGCAACCCGGAAGAAATGGACAAATTCTAGAAAGGTATAACCTTCAAGACTGAACCAGGAAGAAATAGAAAATATGAACTGACCAATCACAAGTAATGAAATTGAAACTGTGATTAAAAATCTTCCAGCAAACAGAAGTCCAGGACCAGATGGCATCACAGGTGAATTCTATCAAACTTTTAGAGAAGAGCTAACACCCATCCTTCTCAAACTCTTCCAAAAAATTACAGAGGAAGAAACACTCCCAAACTCATTCTATTAGGCCAGCATCACCCTGATACCAAAACCAGACAAAGATACTACAATAAAAGAACATCACAGACCAATATCACTGATGAATATAGATGCAAAAACCACAACAAAATACTAGCAAACAGAATGCAACAACACATTAAAAGGATCATGGACCATGGTCAAGTGGGGTTTATCCCAGGGATGCAAGGATTCTTCAATATATGCAAATCAATCAGTGTGATACACCATATTAACAAATTGAAGAAGAAAAACCATGTGACCATCTCAATAGATGCAGAAAAAGCTTTTTACAAAATTCAACACCCATTTATGATAAAAACTCTCCAGAAAGTGGGCATAGAGGGAACCTACCTCAACATAATAAAGGCCATATATGACAAACCCATAGCAAACGTCATTCTCAATGGTGAAAAACTGAAAGCTATTCCTCTAAGATCAGGAGCAAGACAAGGATGTCCACTCTCACCACTATCATTCAACATAGTTTTGGAAGTCCTAGCCACAGCAATCAGAGAAGAAAAATAAATAAAAGGCATACAAATTGGAAAAGAAGAAGTAAAACTGTCACTGTTTGCAGATGACATGATACTATACATAGAGAATCCTAAAGATGCCACCAGAAAACTACTAGAGCTAATCAATGAATGTGGTAAAGTTGCAGGATACAAATTTAATGCACAGAAATCTCTTGCATTCCTATACACTAATGATGAAAAATCTGAAAGAGAAATTAAGGAAATACTCCCATTTACCATTGTAACAAATAAGAATAAAATACCTAGGAATAAACCTACCTAAGGAGACGAAAGACCTGTATGCAGAAAACTATAAGACACTGATGAAAAAAATTAAAGATGACATAAACAGACGGAGAGATATACCATGTTTTTGGACTGGAAAAATCAATTTTGTGAAAATGACTATACTACCCAAAGCAATCTACAGATTCAATGCAATCCCTATCACATTATCAACTGCATTTTTTTTACAGAAGTAGAACAAAAAATCTTAAAATTTGTATGAGACACAAAAGACCTTGAATAGCCAAAGCGGTCTTTGGGGAAGAAAGACGGAGCTGAAGGAATCAGACTCCCTGACTTCAGACTATACTACAAAGCTACAGTAATCAAGACAATATAGTACTGGCACAAAAACAGAAATATAGATCAATGGAACAGGATAGAAAGCCCAGAGATAAACCCATGCACCTATGGTCAACTAATCTATGACAAAGGAGGCAAGGATATACAACGGAGAAAAGACAGTCTCTTCAGTAAGTGATGCTGGGAAAACTGGACAGCTACATGTAAAAGAATGAAATTAGAACACTCCCTAACACCATACACAAAAATAAACTCAAAATGGATTAGAGACCTAAATGTTAGACCAGACACTATAAAATCTTAGAGGAAAACATAGGAAGAACACTCTTTGACATAAATCACAGCAAGATCTTTTTTGATCCTGCTCATAGAGTAATGGAAATAACAACAAAAATAAACATATGGGACCTAATGAAAAAAAAGTTTTTGCACAGCAAAGGAAACTACAAACAAGACGAAAAGACAGTCCTCAGAATAGGAGAAGATATTTGCGAATGAATCAACGGACAAAGGATTAATCTCCAAAATATATAAACAGTTCATGCAGCTCAGTATTCAAAAAACAAAAAACCCAATCCAAAAGTGGGCAGAAGACCTAAATAGACATTTCTCCAAAGAAGACATACAGATGGCCAAGAAGCACATGAAAAGCTGCTCAACATCACTAATTATTAGAGAAATGCAAATCAAAACTACAATGAGGTATCACCTCACACCAGTTAGAATGGGCATCATCAGAAAATCTACAAACAACAAATGCTGGAGAGGGTGTGGAGAAAAGGGAACCCTCTTGCACTGTTGGTGGGAATGTAAATTGATACAGCCACTATGGAGAACACTAGGGAGGTCCCTTAAAAAACTAAAAATAGAAATACCATATGACCCAGCAATCCCACTACTGGCCATATACCCAGAGAAAACCATAATTCAAAAAGACACATACACCCCAATGTTCATTGCAGCACTATTTACAATAGCCAGGTCACGGAAGCAACCTAAATGCCCCTCGACAGATGAATGGATAAAGAAGGTGTGGTACATATATACAATGGAATATTACTCAGCCATAAAAATGAGTGAAGCTGGGTCATTTGTAGAGACGTGGATGGATCTAGAGACTGTCATACAGAGTGAAGTAAGTCAGAAAGAGAAAAACAAATATCGTATATTAACGCATACATGTGGTACCTAGAAAAATGGTACAGATGAACCGGTTTGCAGGGCAGAAATAGAGACACAGATGTAGAGAACAAACTTATGGACACCAAGGGGGGGAAGTGGCGGGGGTTGGGTGGTGTGATGAATTGGGAGATTGGGATTGACATTTATACACTAATATGTATAAAATGGATAACTAATAAGAACCTGCTGTATAGAAAAATAAATAAAATAAAATTCAAAAAAATAAAAATAAAAAGATTTCATGTCTCTAAGGTAAATATCTAGTAGTTGGATAGCTGGGTTATACGGGAGTCTACGTTTGACTTTTCAGAAACAAACAAATGATTTTCCAGACTGGCTGTACCATTTTGCATCCCCACCAGCAATATATGAGCATTCCCCTTGCCATCCATCCTTGTCAGTGCTTGATGTTGTCAGTAGTTTTTATTTTAGCCATTTTAATAGGTATATAGTAGTACCTCATTATGTTCTTAGTTTGAATTTCCTTAATAGTTAATGACGTTGAACATATTTTCATGCGTTTATTTGCCTCCCATATATCTTCTTTAATGGAATGTCTTTGCAAGTCTTTTGCCCATGTTCAAATAGGGTTTTTTGTTTCTGTTGAATTTTGAGAGTTCTTAATATACTCTGGATACAAGTTGTTGGTCAGATGTGTGATTTTCACATATTTTCTCTCAGAATGTAGTTTTTCTTCTCATTTTCTTAAGAGTGTATTTTGCAAAGCAAAAGTTATTAATTTTGATGAATTCTAATTTATCAATTATTTTTTAATCTATTGAGGTTTTTGTGTCATGTCTAATATGTCTTTGTCAAAACCCAGGTCAGGAAGATTTTCTCTTTTGTTTTCTTTAAAATTTTATATGGTGTTACATTTTATATTTAGAGCTATGATTCATTTTGAGTCAACTTTTTTATAAAGTGTAAGTTTTAGATTAAGGCTCCCATTTTTGCATAGGATGTTCAATTATTCCAACATCATTTGTTGAAAAAACTATCCTTTCTCCCTTTAATTATCTGTACACCTTTGTCAAAAATCAGTGGATTTTACTCATGTGGGTCTTTTTCCAAGTGCTCTCTTCTGCTTTGTTGATCTTATAGATCAATATGGTCTTGATTACTGTAGCTTTAAGATAAATCATTAAATCAGGTTAAGTTCACCAACTTCATTCATTTTCTCAGAATTTTTTTTGGCTATTCTAATTCCTCTAGTTTTCCATATAAATTGTAGAATCAGCTTGTCCTTATCTACAAAAAAATCCTGATGGCATCTTGATTAAAATTGCATTAAATCTATAGGTCAGTTTGGGTAGAGGTGACATTTTACTACGTTTAATCTTGCAATCCATGAACATGATACGTCTCTCCATTTATTTAGGACATGTTTGATTTCTTTCATAATATTTTGAAGTCTTAAGCTTACAGATTCTGCACATTTTTTTAGGTTTGTAAGTTAAGCATTTCTTTTATTTTTTGAGCTATTGTTTTGAGTAATTGTTATGGGCTGAATTTTGTCTCCCCAACATTCATGTATTCAAGTCCCAACTCACAGTAACTCAGAATGTGACTGTATTTAGAGATAGAGTCTTTAAAGAGGTAATTAAGTAAAAATGAGGTATTTAGGGTGGGCCCTAATCCAATAGGACTGGAGATTAGAACACAAACACACACAGAGAACATCATGTGAAGATACACAAGGAGAAGATGACCATCTACAAGCCAAGTGAAAAGCCTCAGAAGAAACCAACACCTTCAAAACCTTGGTCTCAGCCTCCACAATTGTGAGAAAATAAATTTCTGTTGTTTAAGCCACCCGGTCTACGGTACTTTGTTACGGCAGCCACGGCAAACTAATACAACCCTTTTTTTTTTTTTCAAAGTTCAGTTTCAGTTGTTCATTGCTAGTATATAGAAAAATGATTGGTTGTGTTTACCATATATTCCATAACCTTGTTAAGCTCACTTCTTAGTCCTATGAGCTTTTTCTTAGAGATACCTCGAGATTTTCTACATAGACAATCATGTCCTCTCAAACAGAGACAGTTTTATTTTTTCCTTTCCAATTTGAATGCCCCTTATTTCTCATTCTTGCTATTGCAATGGCTGGGACTTCCAGGATAATATAGAAGAGGAATAATATGAGTATATATCTTTGCCTTGTTCCCAATTTTATAGGAAAAATGTTCAGTCTTTATCCATTAGATATGATGTTAGCTGTAGGATTTTGTAAAACGTCACTCTCAAGTTGGAGATGTTCATTTTATTCCTTGTTTGTTAAGACTGTTTATCATGAATGAATGATCATTTTTGTCAGATGCTTTTTCTGTATCTATTGATATGATCGTGTGGTTTTTCTTCTTTCAACTGTTAAAACATTGGATTACATTGATTAATTTTAAATATTGAATCAGCTTTGCATTTGCTAGAAAGCCACAATTAGTTATGTACATTGTTAAATTTGATTTTCTAATATTTTTGTAGATTGTTGCATCTGTATTCATTAGTGATATTGGTCTGTAGTTTTCATTTCTTCAAATGTCTTTGATTTTGGCATTAGAATAATAATGGCTTCATAAAATGAAGTTAGAAGTGTTGCCTCTTCCTTTGTTTTCTGGAGGAGATTTTATAGAATTAGGATTATGTCTTCTTAAAATAACTAGTAGACTATGCCAGTGAGAAAAATCCAGCCTGGAATTTTCTTTAGTGGAAGCTTTTAAACTGTGGATTCAGTTGATTTACTAGTTATAGGACTATTCAGGCATCTCTTTTATCTTGGGTGAGTTTGGTTGTTTGTGGGGTTTGAGAAATTTCTTCATTTCATGCAGACTGTAGAATTTAAGTGCATTGAGTTGCTTATAGTATTCCCTTATTATCTTTTTCATGTTTGTGGGGTCTGTATTAACCTTTTTTAGTCCTGACATAGGTCATTTCTGTCTTCTCTTTCTTTTCCTTTAACAGTCTTGCTAGAGTTGCTTTATTTTATTGATCTTCTCAAAGAACCAGCTTTTGGTTTAATGAATTTTCTCTCTTGCTTTTCTGTTTTCAATGTCATTGATTTCTGCTCAGATCTATATGATTTCCTTACTTTTGCTGCTTTGCGTTTGTTTTCCTCGCCCTCGTTTCTACTTTCTTAACCTTGAAGCTTGGATTGATTTCAGGCCTCCCTTATTTCCTAGTATAAGCATTTAATGCTTTAAACTTCCCTCTAAGAACTGCTTTATTTGCATTCCACAATTTTGATATGTTGTATTTTCATTTTTGTTATGTTTTACATACCTACTAATTTTCTGTTTGTCTCTTCTGTTTCCTTATTCCTCTGTTTCCTTAATCCTCTTTTTCTACTCTCCTGCCTTCTTTTGACTGAACCTTTTCAGTGTTCCAAGACATTTTACCTACATCTCAGACAGACATTCCCAACAAGCCAGTGTCCTCCCAAGTCAAAACCCAGCCCAAAATAACAAGAACATTCAGAAGTTTCCTGCTTTATGAGAAGCCACCATGCCCACATTTTAAAGTACATATTCCCATAGAAACAGAAGTGATTATTTATATTATCAAAAATTGTATTTAAAGAGTCTGTAGTGGAATATCCAGTCCCCCCATTCTGATAAAATTGATTCCGTTTTCTGTTGGAGAATGACTCATGCCTGCTCATAGTTCATGTGACTTGGGTTGTATGAACCTACACTTTTTAATTTTTGCTTAAGCCAGTTTGAGGTGAGAGTTTTTTTTTTTTTTTTTTCCTTTTGGTCACTTGCAAAGAGAGAGTCCTGATGACGAATACAAATTCCTGTACATAGGAAACTCCACTGTGCTTTCAAGTTTTTGTTTTTGTTTTTTTTTACTTTACTCTCACTTCTTTATTTGTTACATTCCACGACACTGGTCTGTGAATTCCACAAGGACCAGCACTGTGACTCTCTTGTTCACCATACACTGGTTTACGACCAGCACGTATTTGTGGAATGAATGAAGGGCCACTGGTCTTCAACTGGAATTAGTTACTGTCAGGGTGCAAATGGTTGGTGTGCTCCCTGAAGGTAATGAGGCTGGGACACGTTTCCTGACCATAAGTGGGCTGATCTGAGTATAAAGGTAATTCCCCACATTACTTCCTCCCTTGGGCCACGGCCATAACTGTACACTCATTCACTGTGTCCCTAGAGATCACAAAAAAATGTTATCCCATCCTGGGCAACTTCTGACAGTATTCTTTGTAGTTCTTGAGATAGAGCTCACTTACTTCAAAATTGCATTAGCCTGTGATTTTGTGGGTCAGAGTCCATACTTAGATATAGGGCTGACTATGTAATTTGGGGAGCCTGGGGCAAAATGAAAATGTGGGGTCCTTGTTCAAAAAGCAGGAAAAAAGTGCCATTAAAGCTACTAAGCTATAAAGTGTTTCCCTCTCTTCCACAATAATTCTTGACTTGTCATGGTGTTTTTCATTTGCTGTTTAGTGTTATTCAAAGTAAAGAAAAATTAAATTGAAATTTTAAGTCATTAGCATGAATTTCACCATTCATCTTTTCATTGTGCACCACCAGTTTTAAGTACAAATAGAAGAGCATTTAACCTGTGTGAAGAATCACCAAAATTACACATTTTGCATTTCATAACTCGTACATGTGTATATATTTCATTCTTATCAGAACAGTGGAAATGCTGCAAAAACTAACTCAAACGTTTTAATTTCACTTCTACATATACTCACATTCTACCTACAGTCTCTGTTTGGGGCTTACTGATGAGTTAGGAAGGACAAGAGGAAAAGGAGCTATACATTGTCCAACCTTTCCCTTCCCTTTCATGTCACTTTCAGCATACACAGTTGGCTAATAGAGGATGTGATAAGATTTCTTGATCATGCATGTTTCTTACAATGCCATTTTCTTCTTTATGCATTCTAAAGCAGCTTCTGGTTTGAATGGCAAGTGTAGCCTCCCAGGATGTCGGTGCTCTGACTTGCTTTGTATTTTGTAGACATGCACGCTTCCAGTCTAGCTGAACTCCCATGCGTCACGGGCCCACCAGAGTTCCGTGCTCACGGGCCATCACGAATACTCTATGGGAATGAACAGGAGACCCACATGTTGTACACACCTCTTCTGCTCACGTATGTGCTCCATTACCCTGCCAGACTTCATTTACACAGGTTAAAAGATAAAATTATTAAGAATGTCAAGATAGCAACAGCAGAGCATTCAACCAATCATGGGGCCCTTCAGAGCCCAGACCCGTGCAGCTGCCCGAGTCACACACCCATGAAGCTAGCCTGGCATGGGTGTTGTAGAAATCACGAATAAGATGATTCTGCATCTTTTACTTATTTTATTGCTCTACTCACACTTGACCTCCTGGGAAATCTGCAGAATCCAGTGTGACATTTTGAGATCATTAACCGCTTGACAGGGGAGGAGAGAGAAATTTAAAGCAAATGTGTCAGGAGTCACACCTAATCAAAGATCAATCCAAAACCAAGATAAAAGCACCTTGGAAATTACAACATGAGTCAATAGCAAGATAGGGTTTGATCTCAAACATTTTGGGGACAGGTCAGTTCTGTCAAGGAGCACATAGCCGCTCTCCAAAACATCTTGAAATGAAAATATTCACATTTTTTTCCACCTGCTACAACCCGTTTACCCTGCCTCCTTTCAAAAAGACATAGTTGATGTTCCATATGTAAGTTATAACGTTCAAACTTAAACAGCTTGGTGATATAACTGGATTGTAGTCCACGTGGAAAACACTACCTCATTGTTCTATCAACAAGAAATAAATCTTATGATATATTAAAGGTAATATACATTTTATACATTACACAAATATATTTCTTGTGTCATTTTTATTTTTGAAATCTTTTAAAAGAGTGTTCAGATTCTATTTGACCTTTCCTAGAGGACTAAGGATTGTCATGTCAAACATCAGTTATCATACTTTCAATTGGATTCAACAAATATTTATTCAGGAGCATTTATAGGCAAGGCATTATGCCAAGACTAATGGCTGTCTTAGTCAGTCTGGGATGCTCTAACAAATATACCATAGACTGGGTGACTTATAAACAACAGAAATTTATTTCTCACGGTTCTGGAGGCTGGAAGTCCGAGGGTGCCAGTGGGTTTTGGTGAGGTTTTTGGTGAGGGCCTTCTTCCTGGTTTGCAGACAGTCAACTTCTCCTTGTATCTTCACATGGTGGAAAGAGGACGAGCTAGCTCTCCAGCCTCTTCTTACAGGGGCACTGACCCCATTGATGAGCCCTCCACCCTCATGACATCATTACTTCCCAAAGGCCCCACCTCCAAATATCATCACATTGGGGTTAGAGTTTCAACCTATGAAATTTGGGGGGATACAGTCAGTTCATTGCAATGGCCCTGCTATTTGGTTTTTATGATCCAATTGGAGAGGTAAGGCAGATGCATAAGTTCAAAATTCCTCTCAAAACACAGCAAGTGCTAATCTAAACAAGTACCATGGGGACACAGAACGAAAGGGAGAGAACATTATGGGATTCAAAAGTGTCTTGTAGGATGACTTGTGATAGCAAGAAAGGGTGTGCCATACAGGAATTTCACAGGTAGGAAATGGAAATTCCCAGGTGTGAAATAGAGCAAGGTGTTTTGTTGAAACCTCGGGTCATATGTTTGGCAATATATGAAACAATGAGAGAATATTAAACATATCTACGTATAATGGGGAGCCATAGAAGGTTTTGTCATAGAACGATGGCCTCAGGGTTACACTTCAGTGCAGCTATGCCTTTTGAAATGTGTAAGACTGTTTGTACTTAGAAAAACTGTTGTACTACTATGTGTTATTTTAACTTGTTATTATAAGTTTTCTTTCACTTTTTGGTCTGCCAGCAATTCTCGATACTATCAGGATATATGACTGATAGTACGTTCAGGTCTAACTTTCTATTATAATTCTGTTTCTAGTCTACTAAAAGCTAAATAGCCAAGATTATGAGAACTGTATTTAAATAAGCATAAACAGGTTATGAGAAATTGACTGAAATTAAATATTTCTCTAGATTGTTTTATTATTTCACTTGGTAAACAGCAAGGATTCACCTTTTAATGCATGGGTTTCAATTCCAACAAAGATTAAGATTTCTAAAGGAAACGTTTGATTGAAAATAGTGGAATAGAAAATGACTATCTTTTCTTCCTACCCAAATCTTATTAAAATGACAGCCAAGGAATTTTTAAAAACAAATTACTCAACAAGGTTAAAAAGAAGGAGAGACAGTTTGCTCTAAATGCTTTCAACAAATTTCTGGAAGGTGAGAAATAGATGGAGGAATGGTAATTACCTTGGCAGAAAGAAGAAAGGAGGAAGCCAATTGCTTGCAGACAAGTGGGAACAGAGCTGCTTCACCCTGAAGAAACTCTGAGTGGCTCAGGGTTTATAAGCAGTGAAAATTCTAAAAGGAAGGCGAGAGTAAAGCCCAATGTGGAAAAGGGCATTTGCTGGAAGTCTGCCCATAGCGTGGTTGAGCCCATAAGGTCTCCTCTCCCATCATGTGCATCCATGCAACTATGCTTTCTTTGCTTCGGGGCAGAAAGTTGGAGATTTATACTTCAAAGTAGCTGGACTTGGCCAGCAGGCCCCGAGAAATGCAGAGATGAAGTGAGGGTAAAGTAAAAGTCTGTGTGGCATACTGTGGATGCCCCAACCCCCCTTCCCCACCTGGCTTCCAGATCTCCTTTTACCCATGCAGGCACACACACCCACACACACACACACACACAGACACACACAGACACACACAGATGCACACACACACACACAGACACACACACACATGCAGGAGATCCAGGTTACCCTCTAAACAGCCCAGAGAAATGACCTATATAGATGATGACATTTGGGAATTCTTCAATGAACCAGTGATTCACATCCTGATCACCCTATGGTAAACTTTACCATATGGTAAAGTTTACCCTATGGGTAAAGTTTTCCCATCCATGGTCTCGGTGCCACCAATCATCGTGCCCCACTTCTGAATGCAGACTGAGCAGTTTTCTTCCTCCTGACACCAAATACATGGTGTCTTTTCCAACACCATTTCTCCAACTCTCTGACATCGACTGGCTGTCCAATAACTCAATTCAGTTCTGGCACCATCTACCTGGAGTTAAGGTCCAATCCCACAAGTTAAAAGGTTCAGTCCCACAAGATTGCCCCACTGTAGATGCCAATCACAAGTCTCAGGCCACCCGTACTTCTGACTGACCAGCTATAAATTGGGTGTTCTCACAATCACCTCCTCTGGTTTGATAATTTGCTGGATTAACTCACAAAACACAGGACAGCACTTTACTTACTATTAGTGCTTTACTGTAGAGGATACAACTCAGCACGGTCAAATGGAAGAGATGCTCAGGATAAGGTATGGGAAGAAGGTCACAGAGTTCCCATGTCCTCTGCGGGCACACCACCCTCCCGGCACCTTCATGTGTTCACCTACTCAGAAGCTTTCTGAATCCTGTGGCTTAGGGGGTTTTACAGAATTTTCATCACATAGACATGATTGATTAAATCATTGGCCACTGGTGATTGAACTTGATCTCCAGCCCCTCTCCCTTCCCCAGAGATCAGAGGGTGAAGCTGAGTCCCAGCCCTCTAGCCACGGCTTGATCCTCCTGGGGACCAGCTACTATTCTGAAGCTACCTAAGATACCTCATTTCAAAGAGAAAAAGACATGGAACAGAATTAATGTAGGAATGAATACAAAATTGAAAATATTAATATTCTCAAATAGAAAAAAAAAGAAAGACTTCACCCAAAAAGAGCAGGTTGCTATGAAAAATAAAACATTAAAGCAAAAAAAAATCCCTTGAAAATAAAAAAAAAGGTTGCAGACATTTTTTAAACTTCATAAAAAGTTGACAACGTTGAGGAAAATTCCCAGCGAGAAGAGGCAAAAGTCAAGGAAATAGAAACTAAGAAAAGAAAGGAAAGCAAATTAGAGGATTAACCCAACATCCACCAATAGGAGTTGCAAAAAGAATGGAAGAAAAGAGAGAAGAGAAAATTATCAAAAAAAACAATACAAGTTCCCAAAACAGAAAGACATAGGTTTCCACTGAAAGGGTTCTCTGAAGATTCTAGACAATAAGAGATGAAAATTTTACACCAAGGTGCACAAGTGGAAAATGTCTGAATAGTAGGGTGAAAAGCTTCCAGGAACTAAAAACAGATTTTATAGAAAAGAATGGCAATCAAACAGTCATTAGGTAAGAAGTGTCCAGATGGACATTGAGTTATGCCATGGCTTTTGCAATCCTGAGAGAGAATGAGTTTCAACCGGGACCGGCTTCGCGTACGTGCTACCCGGGAAGTCGCACAGGGCTCTGAACTCAGAAGGGCACCTCACACTGGGGTTTAATGCTGTGGTCACCACTTTTTAGATCTTAATAATTTTATCTTTGAATTTGTCTTTTCTGAGTCTGATAGGACAGTGGTGCATGTCTCCTGGCACCTCCTCACTTCCCTGAAGTGGGTTCCTTGCTATCTGTTCCCTGACCCCTGCCAAGAGATTACTACACTCACCCCACAAGTATCCCCATGCCTGAGGGAGTGTGACTTTAAAACAGCAAAGAAAAAACACCATGAGAGGCTGAGAGAAAAAGGCCCCAAAAGAAAGGAAAAAGCTTTTTTCCTGCTTTTTTGGGGAAAATAAAAGGGCCTCACATTTTCGTTTTTCACTGGGCCCCATGAATTATGTAGCCAGCCCTGGTTTCAATTTAGAGACTGCTTGAGAAGCAAGAATTTTTTTGTACCTCAAAAGCTCAACTGAATATCACCAAAAGATAAAAAGAGCAGGTACTCCTAACATTGGTTGACTTTATAACGATGTCATGATGGTTCCAATGTGGATTGGCATCCTATGTTTGGAAATTCCTGGTATCAATGTGTCTTTTCCGAGCCACAACCTGGCTACAGAATTAGGGTGCTGACACTGGGTATTTGATTCACATTAGGACAATTTCTGACCAAAAAAAAAAAAAAGAAAGAAAGTTTCAGAACTAGATTCTCCCAAGGGAATCTGTGAGTGAATTTGGGGGGTTAGCGGAGTTTTTGCCATACAAATAGAGGCACCTGTATTTGGGGAGTATCTTGGGGTCTTCGAAATTCAAGTTAAGGCAAAACCATCTCAAGAAGGATGAGACTCTGAAAATGGCCACCAAGAATGAAAAGGAGTTCCTGGTCTGGGGAGTTTTAAGAGGAAAAAAGGTTCCTGCTCATCTGGACAGGCATAGTTGGTGTCAGAAGCAAAGGGTGGAGGGGGTGGGAAACTTAGACAGACCCTCTAGGGCCTCCCACCTCCTGAGTCTTCGATTTTCATTTTCTTAGACACCAAAGTCACTGCCAGCTGTGAGAACAGCCAAGTCAGACCTTGCTTTTGAAGTCTGTACTGCTACTTGCTCCACGAAGATCCACATTCCCGAGGTGCTGAATTCTCCCCCCATCTTTCCCCTGGCTGCCATCCCTGTAGCCTCAGGCCTCACCGGATTTGGTGACCTGACAACTGCCCTTTACACAGGGATTCGTATCGTAAATTGCCACTAAGAGGCCTCTGATACACGCCTTCGTCTTCCTCACAAATTTCTGCTGTCGTGATTTCCAGGCAGACACTGGCGTCTACACATGTGGCAGGCTTGGGCCTCATCAGACAGGTTCTATTACTTGGTCGCCAGGTGGTAACCATATTATTTCATGCTTCTCAGGAACTTTTGTGCAACACAATTACCTTTGACAGTTCTTGAGTGGGACAGCAATTTTCAGCAAGTGTTCTCAGTAACCAGAGGCCAGAAGGAAAGGAAACGTGAGGGCTTCAGTTAGACTCTGAGTGTGGCTCTGACAGCTCTTCAGTGCCTCTGCGGTGTTAGAAATCGGAATTCTCTGGAAATTCGGGCACGTGGGACTTGATGGAAGGTGGCTGAGCAGGGCCAATGGTTCCCACTGTTTTTAAGAAAAAATTTGTCCTTACACAGGATAAGAAGTTCTACCTGGCGGAAGTTCTTCTGAGCTGCAGGATACAGTAGAGTTTTCTTTCACTGGGGTTTCATGCTAGAGATATCTTGTCCTCCTTCACGCTAATTCCAGACCTGCAAAGACAGTGACATTCACCCCTTGGACTTTCCTGAATTTATAACACCCTCGGCC
>NW_006775780.1:1184664-1193988 GCF_000442215.2 Lipotes vexillifer | reverse complement strand
ATTCCTCAAGTTATCCAAGAAGATGCAGGTCAATTCGCCCTCCACGTATTAGTTTCTAGTTTCAGGAAAAAGATATTAAGTCATCACAGGTGGGTTGTTCAAAATCTGGCCTTACAGAGTGAGAATATGAAAGTCAGTTGCTTCTCCTCACTCCTCCCCCACGCCCTCCAGCATTACCAACACACACACACACACACACACACACACACGTCACTTACTAGGATAATACAAAACAAAGTACCTGCAGTCTCTAGTCACACATAATAGAAAATGAAAAGAACCGACCAGTCCCCAAATCATCAAGTATTAAAAGGGCTGATTACACATAATTGATAACTGCAGAATTCAAGGCTGGTGGGGTTGAACATGAGGTCACATGGCCACGACCACATCCCAGAGGACGGAGTCCAACTCACATCCCGCTGGCCCGGTGCAGAGCAAAACTTCCCTTTGACACACCCAATGGAAGAGCCTACCCTTTGCTCCAATTTCATTAGCAGTGTTTTATAGACAAGCTTTCTTTTGATCTCCAATGACCAGACACATGATATCATCAGCTCTAAATCAAGCCACATTTTCCCCCTCTCCCTAACACTGGTCTCATGGGCAAGGAAAACACCAGCTAATCTGTAACATGTTGCAGGTTGCAACATCTCCGGGTGCCATCATTTGAGAACAACAAGTCCAAAAAAAGATCTGCAGAGGGTGTAATAGCGAATAACTCAATTAGACATGGTCCTTGTTTCCCAAAGTCACAAGTGGTGGTTTGTCAACCTTTTACAAGAGTTGAACATGAATCTTCTGCTTGGTTTGCAAGATAAGAGGAGACACCACAGCCAGGCGCTATGTGTGTAATCAAGCCCTTCCCACATCATGCCCAATCGGGAAACAGTAGGTTGAGGACTCTTATTTGATTACTTTTAAAATAATAGCCCTGGGCTTCCCTGGTGGCGCAGTGGTTGAGAGTCCGCCTGCCGATGCGGGGGATACGGGTTCGTGCCCCGGTCTGGGGGGATCCCACGTGCCGTGGAGCGGCTGGGCCCATGAGCCATGGCCGCTGAGCCTGCGCATCCGGAGCCTGTGCTCCACAACGGGAGAGGCCACAGCAGTGAGAGGCCCGCGTACCGCAAAAAAATAATAATAATAATAACAGCCCTAAGCAGTTTCTTTCTTGTTATAAAAACATGAAATGTGTCTGTTACCTAAATATCAGGAAGTACAAAGGAGCAAAAAGTTTTTTAAGAAAAGGAAATACTCAAATTTCTCTTGTGGGATCACTGTCGATTTGTTAGGCCAACACTTTCTCACTTGGATGCCTCTATGGCAGAGTCTAAAGAAGATAAATATTACCCAGCCTCCTTGGCAACTTAGGTGGTCACATGTCACATTCTAGCCAATGAGACCTAAATAGAAAAAAAAAAAAAACCTCCTAAGGGAATTTCTGGGAAAACTCTGGATTCTCCCAGCTTCCTCCCTTGATTGGAGCTGCAGCATCTATCTTGGGACCCTAAGAGAGTCAGCATGAGGATGAAACCCATATGCGAAGGGCGACAAAGTGGGCACCTGGGCGTCATTGAGCAACTAAACCAATGTCAGCAACCTCCCACCACCAGACTCCTTATCAAGTGGGAAAATAACTGCCGATTTATTTAAGCCACTGCTAATTGCATTTTCTGCTACATGCAGTGTTCCTAAATAATACACCCAATCATCATTTTATCAGCATACACTGTTCTAAGGGCTTTCGTTTTGAAAAGAGATTAAAATACATGTCTTTTTGTTTAACCCAAAACTTTTCAAATTTGCCATTTAAATCAACATCAGTAATAACTTTACTTGTGTAATAATAAAAATAATAACAACTGATGTTCTTATGGCAACTTAGCTTTCATTATCTCATTACTCTTACCCCCATTTTGTTTTGTTTTGTTTTTTTGGCTGTGCCCCGCGGCTTGCAGGATCTTAGTTCCCCGACCAGAGACCAAACCCCAGGCCCACGGCAGTGAAAGCGCAGAGTCCTAACCACTGGACCGCCAAGGAAGTCCCCTCTTATCCCCATTTTGAAAGTAAGAAAACTGTGACTATAGTTAACAATACTGTATTCTATACTTGAAAGCTGCTAAGAGAGTAGCTCTTAGAAGTTTTCATCACGAGAAAAAAAATTTTTTAACGATGTGAGGTGATGGATGCTAACTAAACTTAATTGTGCTGATCATTTTGCAAATACATAAATCATGTTTTCACTGTAAACCAGTACAGTGTTATATGTCTATTATATCTCAATGAATCTAGAAAAAAGAAAGGAAAGAAAACTGAAGTGCAGAAGAGATTGAAGTTGTCCAGGAAGTAGCTGGGACTTAAATTCAAGTATTGCGGCTGCAAATGCTTCCCTCTTTCAGTCATATGATGTGCTGAGTCTTCTCCAGGGAGTGTCAGAAAATACTCAGACCTACTGCTTGGAGACAGAGTAAACAGGAGCTTGCCCAAGGTCAATTCTAAAAGCCATGAACATGTCAACCATGTTCAGAGCAAGGTTCATTCCCTAAGCAGGTCACCCAGACAGAGGCTGGTGGCCCCATGGCCCATCATTGTGTGAGGTAGGACTTGGTTCCTGCAATGGAGTGACTGTCTGTGTCTCACCAAAATTCATATGTTGAAACCCCAATCCCAGTGTGATGGTATTCGGAGGTCGGGCCTGTGGGAGGTTATTAGGGTGGAGCCCTTGTGGATGGAATTAATTATAAGAAGAAGCCAGGGGGGCTAGTGAGCTTTCTTTTCTGCCATATGAGGATACAACAAGAAGATAGCCATCTGCAAACCAGGAAGAGGGCCGTCACCAAGAACTCAAGCATGCTGATACTCTGATCTCAGACTTTCAACCTCCAGAACTGTGAGAAATAAATGCTTATTGTTTAAGTCATCCAGTTTAGGGTATATTGTTATAGCAGCCTGATCTGACTAAGGCACTTCCCAAAATGTCATCACAAACCAGAGAATAAGCATGCTAACTTTTCCTAGTCCCCTAGAAATAGGATACCTTCATCTTTCCTTTTTCAATACCTTTCATTTGCTTGGGTGAGCACACCTCAAATTTGGTTTTTAAATACAAGAACCAATTTTCTACAGCACAATAATTAAGAAACTAGACTTTGTATTCACACAGAGCCGAATTCCATTCTGGCTCCACTACTTACTAGGTGTGACTTTGGACAAGTTAACTTCCTGGGAATTCAGTCCTCTTGTCTATAACACAGGGATAATATATTCACAATATTTCAAGGGAGTTGAGATTTAAATGAGATAATGTGACCTTGAGAATGTGAAGCTCATATATAAGGTGCTTTATGCATATTTCTGATGATCTCTGGTCTCTTCCAATTCTATAACTCAGTAACAGGAAAAAAGAAATGGGAATGGGTACTAATATAAACATATCTCTTTCAACTCTTTACTTTCTACCAAAACTGCATCAAACGCACCTCTCTTCTTTTTTTTTTTTTTTTTTTTTCTTTTTTTGCATCACGCGGGCCTCTCACTGCTGTGGCCTTTCCCGTTGCGGAGCACAGGCTCTGGACGTGCGGGCTCAGCGGCCATGGCTCATGGGCCCAGCCGCTCCGCGGCATGTGGGATCCTCCCGGACCGGGACACGAACCCGCGTCCCCTGCATCGGCAGGCGGACTCTCCACCACTGCACCACCAGGGAAGCCCCTTCTTTTTTTTCTTTAATTGAAGTATAGTTGATTTACAATGTTGTGCCCGTCTCTGCTGTACAGCAAAGTGACTCAGTTTTACACATATAGACATTCGTTTTTTTAATATTCTTTTCCATTATGGTTTATCCCAGGAGATTGGTTACAGTTCCCTGTGCTATACAATAGGACCTGGTTGTTTATCCATCCTATATATAAAAGTTTACATCTGCTAACCCCAGCCTCTCAGTCCATCCCTCTCCCAACCCCTATCCCATTGGCAACCACAAGTCTGATCTCTATGTCTGTGAGTCTGTTTCTGTTTTGTAGATAGGCTCATTTGTGCCACATTTTAGATTCCACATATAAGTGATATCATATGGTATTTGTCTTTCTCTTTCTGGCTTACTTCACTTAGTATGATAATCTCTAGTTGCATCCATGTTGCTGCAAATGGTATCATTTTGTTCTTTTTCGTGGCTGAGTAATATTCCATTGTATATATGTACCACATCTTTTTTATCCATTCATCTGTCAATGGACATTTAGGTTGTTCCCATGTTTTGGCTATTGTGAACACGCACCTCTCCTCTTATAAACTGGTTTGTTTGCTGCCGATTCATTCATGGTTGATGTGGATCTGGTGTGTGTCTGCCTTTGTGGCCATCAGGGTGGCAAGACCTTCCTCCACCAGCAGAAAGATTACAATTCACTGAAGGTTCAGATGATGGTTGGCATTTTTTAGCAATAAAATCTTTTTTAAGGTATGTACATTGTTTTTTTTTTTTAGACATAATGCTATTACACACTTAAGAGACTGTAGTTAGTGTAAACAGGACTTTTATATGCACTGAGAAACCAAAAAATTCACGTGACTCAATTTATTGTATTCACTTGATTGTGGTGGTCTTTACTAAACCTGCAATATTGCCGCTGTGTGTCTGTATATACTGGGAGGCACTGTTCACTGGTAGTCACCAGTATAACAGTCTAACACGGGCCAAGTAGCAGGAGAAGGTGATGAGAAACTAAGGAAATATGTAATTATCAAAGATGCCAGCCTCTGACTGTTGCTATTGGTATGTACCAGAAAATTTAGTTTTGAGAAAAATAGAGGCTGTGGCCCAAAGAAGTGACATAATAACACCACTCCTTGTGGTAAACATTAAAGTATAAGAAATACTTTATAAATATTATTCCTTCCCACCTCTCTGCTAGGCCAGTGCCATTATCCCACTTTTGCAGATGAGGAAACAGAAGGTCTGAGACATTAAATCATGTGCCTAAGATCATGGTTCTGGGGAAGAGAAGGGCCAGGATTTGAACTGGGGTCTGTCTGACTCTAAGGTTGGGGGGCAAATCCACTAAGCAAACTGCCCAACTATGGCACAAGTACTAGAAAGGTCACTGGACAGGTCAGAAGACCTCAGTCTGAGCCTTCAATCTGCACTTTCTATGTGACTTGAAGCAACTTATCTGTTCTGTTTGAAACTTGGCCTGTAAAATTAGGGTTGATGGTAAGGCAAAGGAGATGATGCATCTATGAATAGGTTCAGCAAACAGCCACGACCGCCTCCTCTTTGAAGTCCTCTCTCTCACCTCCTTTCCTCTCCACCCTTCTCCTGATGATGGACTTAGTGGGTGTACCAGTTGCTTTTGCTACCTAACAACCCACCCCAAAACTTAGTGGCTTAAAACAGACACCATTTATTATTTCATTATTTTTCAGAATTCTACAATTGGTTGTATGGTTCTTCTCATCTGGGCTGGCTTAACTAGACTCTCCCATGTGTATGTGATCCAGTGAGGGGGGTCAACTGGGGGCCGGCGGTTCTAGAAGGGCCACAGTCATATGTCGGGGGCTGGATGGCTGTGTGTCAGGCAGTTGGGTGATGAGCCACATGTCTCAGACTGCAGCAGGCTGGGGCTTGTTCACATAGTGATCATAAAAGAAAGAGAAAGTATGTAAAACCCAAGACCCAAGCTCACAGCTGGTACATGCCCACCTCCATATTCTATTAGTCAAAGCAGGTCACAGGCCAGCCCAGATTTAGCACATGAGGAAACAGACTCCACCCCGGATGAGAGGAGCTCAAACTCACGTGTTAGGAAGGGTGTGTGGCCGTTTTAACCATCAGAGACTACATTCGGCCAGTTTTCCGGAGCCACACATGTGGGCCAGCCTTCTCAAGTTTTCTCTGCCCCAAAACCCAGACAGTTTGTTTTTCCAGCGGGACACAGATTGCAGGTCTGGAAGGGTTGTTTGTTTTTGTGTTTGGTTTGACTTTTAGCTATTTCCAGGATGTTTCTTTCAGAGAAAGTTCTGTCCACCTCGTTGACTGAGAGGGGCTCTGACGGAGCATTGCTTTGTGGTCAGAGGTCCTGGAACCTGGGACAGAGTCAGCAGAGACCCAAGACAGGCTCCTCGGGGCACCGAAGGCCGCCCTTTCGAAATAAGAAGATGATGGTGTCCTTCTGAGGTGCCTGGAGCTGCACCACAGCCGGGGCTTTGCAAGTCAAAATCTTGAGCGGTGTTCCCCTGCCCTGCCCGGGGGACAGGGCGAGTTCACCTCGCCAGCTGGTCAGAGGCACTCCCAGCCTAATGGATTTGTGGAATTCTGGCCCTCAGATGACAATATCTGGTTCACTCTTCCTCTGCTTTCAAGTTTGGAGATTGCACAAGCGATACGAAAGGGGGCAGAGAGCCTTGGAATGTCCCTTTGATGAAATCACCCACGGGGCCCTTTGCAGGACAATGAGAGGGGTCGCGTGCTCCCGGCAGCATCCTGCTGATGGCGTGTGCATGCTGGGCGTGGGTGCTCACCCAGCTTGGGTCACTTCTGCCATCTGGGACCTAGACAAGAAGAAGCCCGAGGCTGTGGCTGCAGAGATGCAGGAAGGAATGTCTCAGGAACAGGGGGAAATTGCGCTCATGAGTTTTGCTGGCAGAAGCTCTAAGAACAGGGCCTTCTCCGAAGGAACTATTGCAACACGGCTGACATGCTGCAGGGTCAGGGAGGGTCCCAGGTGGTGGGGGGCAAATATCCCTTCCCTGGCCTGTCTTCCCTCAGGCAGAGTCCTGCGTGGTGGCATCCCCGCGTGTGTGGGCAAATGAGAAACTCCACCATCACTCCTCTCTGCTCGCACGTAGGTATTAAATGAGGTCTGGCAGGAGGCCAGGATCAGACCTGCCTGGAGGCCGCATGGGGAAGCCAGAGCCTCCACCAAAACCCAGCGTGGGCACCTCATTCACCTCTCTCCGGAGGGCAGAGTCTCAGCAGCACCTGCAGGAGGCCTGGCGTGGCTCTTGGGAAATGGCCCTGCTGCGCCACAATCCCCAAGTACTTGTTTTCTAGCTCCAGAGACAATGCTAAGTTCAGTTCTCACCCGCAGGAAAGTTTCCAAATCAAAAAACCAAGGAGACTCCCCAAACCATACCTGGACCAGGTCACAAACGAAAGAAACACGTCTGCTTTCTTTCTGTGCATTTCTCCCTGCTGGCTGAGGCACCCCAGCCTGGGGGCAGTGGATCTGGGCCAAGCAACTGTGGTTCCTTTCCCTACTTAGTGGGAAAGTCCTTCTGATCTGAGGATGGCTCAGCCCGGTCCTGAGATGCGGGAGCCCCCTCATCAGGTTTTCTTGCTCCCCAGGCCTCGGTGAATTGCAATCCCCCCTCCTCCCACTCACACACTTTCCCTTCACCTGCAACTCAGTTTGCTGAGCACCTGCCCAGGTCTCCCATCAGATGGTTGCAGCCAGCCTGGAGGGAAAAAGACACTAGGGACCCCAACAGATAGGATCCACTCCTGCAGAATCCAGAACCTAGGAGACTTCCCAAGCCTAAGTGGGCAGCGCCAAGAGCCACCACGAGAGCCAGGCTAGCTTTGCCCATGAGCTTTGCACACTTCCACATCACCAGCCACTCAGGAATGTTCACACTTTAGCGCTTCTGCTTGGGGATGTCCTACTCCTCCCTTTTCTCAACTGCTCCACCGAGACTGATTCCATCTTTCTTTGTTTTTTAAGGAATGTCCTCTTTTCTGGCATCCATTGGACCTTCTGGTTGTGTGACACTAGCAGGAATCTCACCCTGAGAGGGAGAAGCATGACCTATGAAGGTCAGGAAGTACCCTTGGCCTTGACCTCCAGGCCCTGGCGGGGGCAGGTCTTCGGGATGCCCTCAAGTCTACAGTGCCTGGAATATACACACACCCGCCCAGATTGGATCCCCCAGAGTTTCCTTCAACACAAAATTTAGAGTTAGACTTTTCAGATTCTGATAAAAGGGTGCAGTTAATCCAAGTAAATGGAGGCAAAGAGAAGGGTTAGGGTCTACATAATGGGAAGGGGAGTTGGGAGAGGAGAGATGGGAGAGATTCTCAGATAAATCAGAGATTCTCAGGATTTAGCAGAAAGATCTGCCAGTAGGTATCTCTGTGTCCAGGGGCGGTTTTCTGGAATGAAAGCTTTATTCTTTCAACAGTCTCCTGGCTACACTTGGTAACATCCAATCTCCGGGGAAGAAAATGCGAGGTTAGCCCATGGGGTCGATACCAAGTGTCAGAGCGGGTGTCTGCTGAGGCCAAGTTCTCCAGCATCTTTCATTCTCCTCCTGTCTCCCCAGGGCCTTGTCGTCTGCAAGCGCCCCATGTCCCTCTCCATCTGTGCCGGCCCTGCGTTCACCCCCCTCCAGGCTCTCTCGGCAGCTGACATGATCAATGGGCCACGGCAGGCCCAGGAAACAGCCACAGTGCCTCCAAGATTCCTCTGGCTTGAGGCACAGTAGAGGCCCTAAGTCTTCCAAGATTCTACTGCCCTCGAATCCACGTAAGGAAATCAGGCCTCACACAGGTAAGCGTGTCCGGTCAAAGCACCCCCACCCACTCCCAGTCCACACAGCACCTTCCCAGGCTTACAGGTGTTTCCATACATTCACCGGGCTGGACGCCTGCAACCTGCCCCGATTCTACCATTGAAAACCTGGTGATTGCTGAACAGCAGAAATTAACACAACGTTGTAAATCAACTAGATTTCAACAAAATAAAAAAAAGAAAGAAGGAAAGAAAAGAAAAGAAAGCCTGGTGAAAATTTTTGGGTCGTTTCCTTTCCACCTATTTTTTAAATTGTAAAGACAATATAATCACATTACCGAAAAGGAAGAAACTGCAGTTATAATTTTTATTCTTATTTCTGTTTAGTCCTTATTTGTACACATATAGGGTTTTTCTTCTTTTTCATTTTCTTTTCCATTATAGTTTACTACAGGATATCGACTATAGTTCCCTGTACTACACAGAGGACTTGTTATTTATCTACTTTATCTATAATAGTTTGTATCTGCTGATCCCAAACTCCTAATTTATCCCTTCCCCACCCCCTGTCCCCTTTGGTAACCATAAGTTTGTTTTCCATGTCTGTTTTGTAAATAAGTTCATTTGTGGGTTTGTCCTTTTTGTTATTTTTAGTAGCAGTAATCAGAATGTAGGGAATTCTGTTGACTGATTTTTCTCCACTTGGGCTGCCCTTTGTGACCCAGGAGGCCTCTGGGCCCTGGAGTCCACCGTGACAAGTTGGGCCCAGGAGCCACTCACGAGGCAGCGTCCAAGGGCTGACCGTGCCCTCCTCATCTTTCCC
>NW_006775780.1:1175176-1184622 GCF_000442215.2 Lipotes vexillifer | reverse complement strand
GTGCCCTCCTCAGCTTTCCCTATGAGAACGTGAGGCGTCCTTGACCTCCACAGGGCACCAGGAGAAAGACGAATTGCCTTCCTGAGCTGAACACCCTGGTATGTCCGTGTCGGGCTCTGGCCCTGCTCCCTGGCGGGTCCACACTGGGCAAGGTGGAGGTCGAGCACGCACCTTCTCCCAGTGGGTGACGCAAGGCTGGTGCTTTGCAGAACAGAGCTGTCAGTGTCTCTGGAGGATGGACCTTGGCGCTGGGTTCAGAGTGCGTGGAACACTGGGCTTCTGTTAGTGTGCCAACCCCATCTGTTCCACGGTTTCCACAAACCCAGCGGGTTTTCCTGACTCTGCCAGAGGTGGGTTGGAAGGGGGCAGCTGGGGATGCTGATCAGGGCCCAGGGGATGGACCTGCACCACTGCCACAGCCTCCTCAGTGCCTAGTCGGTCTCTTCCCATGAAAACACTCAGCTCCCTCCCAAACTTAAAAACAACGAATGAAGAGCGGGACTGTTTGGCCAACACGCTGGCTAAGAGAAACCTTGGAGGCAGCTCAAGGGCTACCGCCGTTCCACGGGGGCCATGCTTCCAAACACAAATATTACTCTTGGCAATCTGGCAGTCTCCTGCTTCACAACTTAGAAGGCGCCTTTGGGGGTCATGTTGAAGCTGGGGAAGAGGGGGAGAGAGATGAAGGAGAAAGATACAAAGTCTCCTGGAACAAAGTGAGCTTTTGAATTCTAGACAGTATTTAACTGGTACTAGTGTTTAAAATCCACCCTGGTTAAAGGTTACTTTTCTAGGAACTTCCAGAGCAGAAGGGATTGCGTGGGTGCAGCCCAGCAGCTCTTCCTGATGGGGTCCTCGGGCTGGAGACACGAAGATAAAAATGTCAGTGCCTGGATTCTTGGAAGATTGACAACTACTCCCAACAGCTTAAAGCCTTAAAGACTGGAAGCCTTGGGAATCCACTTCATAAAGCTAGAAGATTTGTCCTGCGCCATTGTGTCGTATATTCGTTTATGAGATGGTCAGCAGATACGGCCCCGAGAGGACACAGAGGGGAGGCTCAGGAAAAGCCAAAGTTTATTACACTCATGGACCCTGGAGACAGGAGGCAGGGCATCCACGCAGGGCCACCTGGAAAAGGCACCAGGGTGGTCAGGAGGCAGAAGACAAGAATGAGGGGAACATTCAGGTCACGGCCTTTCCTGGGGATTCCACTGGAAAGGCGAGGCAGGGCAGGGTCAGATGTTTAGGATTGGCTAGTTTGAATTTTTTCAGCAGGCTTTGGGCTTTAAGGGTGGTCCTGAGGTGCCTGGCACGTGGCTCTGGCCCTGGGATGATTAAGGCACCCTCCTGGGATGCACGAGTCTGGGGTAGAGCTCTGGATTGGTTAGTTTGCATATCAAGGGCATGTTCCTGGCTCAGTCTTTTGCTATCTCTAAGAATTGGCTAGCTCAGGGAGGGGCAGTCAAAAAGATTTTTCTAAGATGTCAAAACGTCATGATATACAGTAAATTATAAATATTTACAGTACACAACAGCCTTCTCCAGTTGAGATCACGGCCAATGAAAATGCACCTAACCTCATCAGGGATGCCAAATCCCGAAGACAACAGAGTTCTGTGCACAGCACTGTGCCAGGAGTTACATGCACCCAGGGATGGGAGAGGAGAGTCTTCCCAGGGACATCAGAGCTGTTGGAGGCTGGGGGGCGCAAGTCCCACATCCGGGGCTCAAGCCTTTGAAACTGGCGGCCCCAGACTTCAGCAGTCATCTGGACTTCAGAGAAGACATAAAAATATGCAGAGCATCTGTTAACTCGCCTTTTCTTTATTTATGCTCCAGTTATCTTAGCTCCTCAAGCTATATATAATTTGGGGTCCCCTTCCAGGAGGACATTGCAATACACGCCATTTGAACCAATGTTTCTGCTTCTTTAATAATCTAATAATCATTGCCCTTAGGCAATAATCAGAGGCAAATGTGCAGTCTTAACCTCTTAGATGCTCAAGTGTGTTCATAATAGAAGTTTGAAAGCAACAAAAGTCAAAAGTGAAAAGCGAATTGGCTAAAAACATTATATGTAAGTAAGCAATGTGCAGCCATTTAAGATTATGTATTAGGGAATTCCCTGGTGGTTAGAAAGTCGGCACTTTCTCTGCCCGGGCCAGGGTTCAATCCCTGGTCAGGGAACTAAGATCCTGCAAGCCACGTAGAATGGCCAAAACAAAAAAAATAAAATTAAAAAAGAATTTTTAAATATTATGTCTTAAATAATTTAAGGTGAGAGGTGTTGCTATGGTAACTGAAAAGTGTATATAGTGTGATACCAAAAAGGCTGTAAAACATTGTGTACAGTGTGAAACTGTTTTTTCTTAAACTATGTATGTGTATTTATATCTTCACAGAAAGAAAACTCTGTTTTCTTTGCCTGCCCCCCACATTCCTGCCTTGACTCATAAAACAGGAGGCCCCTCCAACTCTGAGGCTTTCTCAACAGCTCTGAAGAGGCAGCACCCAGCCTTGGCACCAACCCCCATCCTAGAGAGAGTGCCTTATCTCAGTTGGCCAAGTCGACACACAAGTAGATGGGGGTCATTTTGCCTCGAAACCCTAAAACAGAGCCTCCTCCTTTCTTAGCCTCTGAGACGTGGTCCCACATGGGCCGTAGGCTCATTTCCTGCCTCAGAGAGACCCAACCAGGCCTCGTCTTTCTGGTCCCAAGCTTCTCAGATTGCTTTGGATGAATGAAACCAGTCAGGATCACATAGGGTCAATTACTCAGTTGCCTCAACTTGAGTAATTAATAAAGCCGATAACTTTGATTCCATTTTAGCTCAGTTCCCTCTGTTTATAAGTGTCAACTAGACTCCCAGAGGGGAAAAGTGTGAATGGTAGAATTCAGTCAACAAACTCTACTCCGAAACCTGGAATAGCCTAAGGCTGTTGGGGCTTAGGAGACAGGTGATGTCTGGGGTCATTTTGGGTTGTTCCAACAGGACTGGGGAGTAGGAAGGGAGTCACTCCTGGCATCCAGGAGGTAGGGGGTAGGGGCCAGAGATGCTGCTAAACATCCCACAAGGCTCAGGGCAGCCCTCCACAACAAAGAATCATCCTTCCCACATGTCTGTTGTGCCAATGTTGGGAAACCCTGGTCTTAAGGATACATAGGGCAGGGGAGGGATAAATTGGGACATTGGGATTGACATATAAACACTACTATATATAAAATAGATAACTAGTAGTAAGAACCTACTGTATAGCACAGGGATCTCTACTCAGTACTCTGAAATGACCTATATGGGAATAGAATCAAAAAAAGAGTGGATATATGTATATGTATAACTGATTCACTTTGCTGTACAGCAGAAATTAACACAACATTGTAAATCAACTATACTCCAATAGAGATTAATAAAAAAAATACTCCTCCCACCCCAGAAAAATGGATACATATAGAAATGCTGACAACAACTTGTCTACTATTTTCTGTATCCTCTTATTTTTCTAAAGTATCTCCATGTTGCTTTAGTAGTAAGAAGAAAAAATAAAAGTTACTTTACATTTTAAGATAAAATGGCTGTATCACAAATAAGATTTGTGGAATGAATGAATGATGGAAGGAACAATATGGCTTCTGAAAAAGGGTAAGCCTATGAACTTCTTGGGGCAGGGACATCGAGATTCTGTACCACTTTGTATTCTGAGCACCTAGATCAGTAGCTGGCGTATGGTAGATGCTGGGTAACCGTGGATCAGTGGATGGATTAGATCTGCCTCAACATCACCAAGAACACCTAAATGTCTTGCGGTAATCATTCTGTCATATATACATGTTTCAAATAATTATATTGGACATCTTAAACAATGTCCCATGTCAATTATATCTCAATAGAGAAAAAAATTAGAAAAAAAAGATAAAGTGGCTGTAGCACATCAAAAGTTCAGGTGTGGCCACATGTTGGTGGGTATTTATTGACAAAAATAAAAACCTGGCTCCTGCAAACAGCTCTGGTCACTCCTTGGAAGCCCCCCCTAGAACAGCAGTAGTGCCCAGGAGGCAGAGAGATTGGATTTGACAGAGTCTTTGCATAGCTGTGCTTTACTAGTGAAAAAACTTGGCACGTCAACCCATCCCTAGGGGCCTAATGGATTTCATGTTGGCTTGTCTTTTTCTTTTCACTCAAATAAAGTGAATTTTTAGCTTCGGACACCGCTGTATGGGTGGTGTAGTGCAAGCCACGGAGCATGTAGTTCTGTCTCCATAGCTTTGTTATGGCTGGTCGGTCCTAATTAAAAGACTCCCTTCGTCTTGTCTTTAGGACTTCTGGACATGGCGCCTGGGCTCTATATTTGGCTCTGAGCAACAGCGTTGTTTCCTATTTTGTTGCCAGATTAATGACATAACGTGTGTGAGCTAAGGCAGCACACGAGGAATATTTTTCTCACCTTCCTCTTATTCCCTAGGACAATTCTGGACCCACAGCAGATCAAGTGCCACCTCCTGCGTGTTGGTATTTTTGACAGTCCTCAATTAGAGCAGTACAGTTAACTTCAGCCTGTCATTTGTGTGGGCTAAGCTGTTCGAAACATCCTTAAGGGGTCAGCCAGTGGTGGGAGGACCATTTTCCTATAAACAAATGATGGAACCTCTATGTCTGGAAGACAACAGCTGTGGTTTGGTTCCAGGGGCCTTTTGAGGAGGCAGAACTGGCAGCCTCCTTCCTCCTTGGCTCTACAGGCTGTCTCCATCCTGGGACTAATGCTTCTCCATTCCTTTATCAGAAGCCCCTGATGAGGTCTCTGAGATGTCGGGTTCCAGTTCCATTTTTTCATCACTGGTGCTAAAGATGCAACCTTTACCACCAAGTAACTTTATGGAATAACTTATTCGAGGGGGTTGCTGGGTATGAAGTTATAAGCCCTCAGGAACACCTTGGAAAGTTGATTTCAATTTTAGAATAGCTAATGTTTCACAAAGACCATGTCACTAAAACAACTTTGGCCATAAGGCCATTTCATTGGGAGAGTATTTATATAAAAGTCGCTGTGATTGGGGTAGTGGAAAGGAGAACATGCAGATAATCCAGAAGGAGTTTAAATCAGGAAGATAGAAATGAAAAAGGGTAAGGAAAACCCAGCTTTGTTTCACATGACTTGAATTTTTTATCTGATCTCTCAATATATTCTTACCAAAACACTGATATTAGAAAGAAGGCTCTGCCCTTTCACATATGATAGTCTATGTCAAAATCTGTAAGGAATCTACCAAAAAAGCTCCTCCAACTAATAAATGAGTTTATCAAGGTCACAGGTACAAGATCAACACTTTAACAATACTCCAGGGCTTCCCTGGTGGTGCAGTGGTTGAGAGTCTGCCCGCTGATGCAGGGGACACGGGTTCGTGCCCTGGTCCTGGAAGATCCCACATGCCGTGGAGCGGCTGGGCCTGTGAGCCATGGCTGCGGAGCCTGTGCGTCCAGAGCCTGTGCTCCGCAACGGGAGAGGCCGCAACAGTGACAGGCCCATGTGCTGCAAAAAAATAATAATAATAAAAATAATTAAAAAAATAAAAATACTCCAACTACTAAATGAGTTTATCAAGGTCACAGGATACAAGATCAACCCTTTAAAAATCAATCATATTCGATTAGGAATTAGAAATCAATTTTTTTAAGAATACAATATACAATAGCTCCAAAAATGACATAATTATGTAGAAATCTCTAAAAATACGTATGCTAGAAGCAATGAAGGAGTCGAGTTTCAACCAGGAATCTATATGCAGCCAAATTATAAATAACTGTAAGAGGGAGAATAAAGACATTTCAGACACATCCCTGAACTGAAAAATAATTGCCTCCATGTGCCCTTTCTTAGGAAACCACTAGAGAAGATAATTATAAAAAGGAAGAAGTAAGCCAATCAAGTGGAAGAAACAGGACATCCAGAAAGGGAGGTCACAGGGTGATGGTGGAGAAAAATTCCAGGATGACAACTGTGCAGCAGCCCCAAAGACTGTATCAAAACAGGAGAACAGAGGGGTCTGGCAGGGAGTCTTCAGAGAAAAAAAGGAGACTAGATAAATTATCAGATATGTTTGAGCTTTTGGAAAAAAAACTATCAATGGACATTAACAAACCTGATGGATAAAACTGAACCATATTAGTGGGGTAAACAATATTTACCAATCATGTTAATATAAACAGTGAAGATTGAGCTAAAAATTGTGGTGTAATTATGAGAATACGGAGAAAGGAAAAGGGGAGGGAGGGTATAAAGGTATTGTGTCTTTAACACAGCAGGAGTCAACTCACAGGGTCTAAAATGAATAAATCCAGAAAGAGTATAAGTGAATGGAGATAAATACCAGAAGAAACAGTTGAAAGAAGTGAAAGTGGGTCTTGGGCAACAGGACTTGTGAGGTAGAAAGGGGTAAGGCCCCTGCTGTTTGGGAGCATAGTATTTAATTTTAAAATTACGACCATATATTTTATGGAAAAAAATAACTTTCAAAAAGGAAGAGAGGAATTATGGTTGCTGGGCTATAGATCAGAGAGCAAAGATTTAGTTGCTGAGGGGAACCATAAATTGGAGCACAACCAACTTTCTAAAGGCTCCCTTCCGCACACACTACCCCCAGATGATATGATGATACTACACAAGGAAAGAGAAGAAAAGCCATGCCCAAGCTCCACCTTCCCGTTTGGGAAATTCTTGGCTCAACTCACAATACTGAGTCTTTGTTTCATGACGTTTGCAAGACTGCACCCTTTCAGAGGTGAGATGTTTACTTCCCACAGCCAGAAATTTTCCTACATGCTTACCTGCCATACATGTGGCTGAGGAATTGCACAAGCCCCAGCTTGCTTCCTTCAACACTGATGTGTCAAGTCTTGGCCACAAATTCTATGTAATATGTTGGTGATGGTGTCTTTGGAATGCTTTATGGACTGGCTCTGTCTTCCAGTGAATGGTTCTTGATGTAACTGGGGATCTGATTGATAGGGAAATGAAAACTTAGCTGCACTTAACTGCCTCTGTGTAACTGTTTCTGCTCTCTTTCCTCCTAACCTCCTAGTCCTGTTTATCTTGGCCAAGGACATCCCCCATTCCCAAAGAGTCTTCTGGAGATCTCACCATTCCTCACATTGGCAGCAAAGTAGCCACGTTCATACCATATGCAAACATGCTCATAACCCAACAATTACTGCTCCCTAAATGATCAGACCTCCTTAGAATCATCCACTGTTATACTAACATGCTGTTGCTACTTGCGACCATAAATCAAAAAATAAAGTCAGAGAAAGGACAAAAAGAGAGAAGCCTCACAAATCCATATCTCTCGACCTCAGGCTATTGAGATGTTACTTTTTTTTTTTTTTTTTTTTGGCCATGTGACTTCCAGGATCTTAGTTCCCGAACCAGGGATTGAACCGGGGCCACAGCAGTAAGAACACGGAGACCTAACCACTGGACTGCCAGGGGATTCCCAAGATGCTACTATTTTAAATAATAAGGCTTTATGGCTTAAATTCAAGAAGTGGGAAAGCAGCAGTTAGTATCCCAGGCATGCCTACAGATTTTCCCAGATTTAACAGTCAATGGTATGAGCAATTGTTATAAAGCACCGTCTCTACATTCAGCACATAAAGGTCAGAGAAATCACCTGCCTTTCTATACTCAGTCCTAGGACAATGGGCTTGGGGATTGGGGAGCTGCCAGCAGCCTCATGACTTAATTATCAGAACTAAACCTACATGAATATGACTTTACTATTATTTCAGAATATTCTTGCCCAGTAAATATCTTCAGTGTTTGCTCCAGGAGCTTCCTGAAAATCTATTTATTTTAAAACAATGGTTTAAAAAACTCAACCAGCCCCTTTCTCAGGTCAACAGATTGCTCTGGGAGCAGACTTTCTTGTTTATCAAAGCATGACTTGTTCCAGAACCCTTACATTTCTGTGTCCATTACAGTCTCTATTAAATCATGAAATTTGCCCACGTGGAATCCCCACATTTAAAAGCCTGCCTTAAACCACTCAAAATATATCTAAGCCCCTATGAAACTGTGAAACTCAGATTGAGACTTGAACCCATGTGCTGGGATTCAAACCCAGGTAAAGCCAGATTGGGACTTGAACCCATGGTCTTTTTATTTTTTTTTTTTAATATCTTTATTGGAGTATAATTGCTTTACAAAGGTATGTTAGTTTCTGCTTAATAAAAAAGTGAATCAGCTATATGTATACATCTATCCCTATATCCCCTCCCTTTGGTGTCTCCCTCCCACCCTCCCTATCCCACCCCTCTAGGTGGTCACAAAGCACCAAGCTGATCTCCCTGCACTATGCAGCTGCTTCCCACAGCTGCTTACATTTGGTAGTGTATATATGTCAGTGCTACACTCTCACTTCATCCCAGCTTATGCTTCCCCCCTCCATGTCCTCAAGTCCATTCTCTAAGTCTGTGTCTTTATTCCTTATGTTCATCACAACCTTTTTTTTTCTTAGATTCCATATATATGTGTTAGCATATGGTATTTGTTTTTCCCTTTCTGACTTACTTCACTCTGTATGACAGATTCTAGGTTCATCCACTTCACTACAAGTAACTCAATTTCGTTTCTTTTTATGGCTGAGTAATATTCCGTTGTATATATGTGCCACATCTTCCGTATCCATTCATCTGTCAATGGACACTTAGGTTGCTTCCATGTCCTGGCTATTGTAAATAGTGCTGCAATGAACATTGTGGTACATATCTCTTTTTGAGTTATGGTTTTCTCAGAGTATATGCCCAGTAGCGGGACTGCTGGATCATATGGTAGTTCTATTTGTAGTTTTTTAAGGAACCTCCATACTGTTTTCCATAGTGGCTGTATCAGTTTACATTCCCACCAACAGTGCAAGAGGGTTCCCTTTTCTCCACACCCTCTCCAGCATTTCTTGCTTGTAGATTTTTTGATGATGGCCATTCCGACTGGTGTGAGGTCTACTAAGTGTAGTTTTGATGTGCATTTCTCTACTGATTAGTGATGCTGAGCATCCATTCATGTGTTTGTTGGCAATCTGTATGTCTTCTTTGGAGAAATACCTATCTAGGTCTTCCACCCATTTTTGGATTGGGTTGTTTATTTTGATATTGAGCTGCATGAGCTGCTTGTGTATTTGGGAGATTAATCCTTTGTCAGTTGTTTTGTTTGCAAATATTTTCTCCCATTCTGAGGGTTGTCTTTTGGTCTTGTTTATGGTTTCCTTTGCTGTGCAAAAGCTTTGAAGTTTCATTAGGTCCCATTTGTTTATTTTTGTTTTTATTTCCATTTATCTAGGAGGTGGGTCAAAAAGGATCTTGCTGTGATTTATGTCATAGAGTGTTCTGCCTATGTTTTCCTCTAAGAGTTTTATAGTGTCTGGCCTTACATTGAGGTCTTTAATCCATTTTGAG
>NW_006775780.1:1169828-1174811 GCF_000442215.2 Lipotes vexillifer | reverse complement strand
CATGAAATATATATATATATATATATATATATATATATATATATATATATATATATATATATATCCATCTGTTTGTATCATCTTTAATTTCTTTAATCAGTGTCTTATAGTTTTCTGAATACAGGTCTTTTGCCTCCTTAGGTAGTTCTGTTCCTAAGTATTTTATTCTTTTTGTTGCAAAGGTAAATGGTAGTGTTTCCTTAATTTCTCTTTCAGATTTTTCAACATTAGTGTATAAGAATGCAAGAGATTTCTGTGCATTAATTTTGCATCCTGCTACTTTACCAAATTCATTGATTAGCTCTAGTAGTTTTCTGGTAGCAACTTTAGGATTCTCCATGTATAGTGTCATGTCATCTGCAAACAGTGAGAGTTTTACTTCTTCTTTTTCAGTTTGGATTCCTTTTATTTCTTTTTCTTCTCTGATTGCTGTGGCTAAAACTTCCAAAACTATGTTGAATAATAGTGGTGAGAGTGGGCATCCTTCTCTTGTTCCTGATCTTAGAGGAAATGGTTTCAGTTTCTTAACACTGAGAATGATGTTTGCTGTGGGTTTGTCATATATGGCCTTTATTATGTTGAGGTAAGTTCCCTCTATGCCTACTTTCTGGAGAGTTTTTGTTATAAATGGGTGTTGAATTTTGTCAGAAGTTTTTTCTGCATCTATTGAGATGATCATATGGTTTTTCACCTTCAATTTGTTAATATGGTGTATCACATCGATTGATTTGCGTATATTGAAGAAACCTTGCATTCCTGGGATAAATCCCACTTGATCATGGTGTATGATCCTTTTAATGTGCTGTTGGATTCTGTTTGCTAGTATTTTGTGGAGGATTTTTGCATCTATGTTCATCAGTGATATTGGCCTCTAGTTTTCTTTTTTGTGTGACATCTTTGTCTTGTTTTGGTATCAGGGTGATGGTGGCCTCGTCAAATGAGTTTGAGAGTGTTCCTCCCTCTGCTATATTTTGGAAGAGTTTGAGAAGGATAGGTGTTATCTCTTCTCTAAATGTTTGATAGAATTCACCTGTGAAGCCATCTAATCCTGGGCTTTTGTTTGTTGGAAGATTTTTAATCACAGTTTCAATTTCAGTGCTTGTGATTTGTCAGTTCATATTTTCTATTTCTTCCTGATTCAGTCTTGGAAGGTTTACTTTTCTAAGAATTTGTCCATTTCTTCCAAGTTGTCCACTTTATTGGCATATAATTGCTTGTAGTAATCCCTCATGATCCTTTGTATTTCTGCAGTGTCAGTTGTTACTTCTCCTTTATCATTTCTAATTCTGTTGATCTGAGTCTTCTCCCTTTTTTTCTTGATGAGTCTGGCTAATGGTTTATCAATTTCGTTTATCTTCTCAAAGAACCAGCTTTTAGCTTTATTGATCTTTGATATTGTTTCCTTCATTTCTTTCTCATTTGTTTCTGATCTGATCTTTATGATTTCTTTCCTTTTGCTAACTTTGGGGTTTTTTTTTGGTTGTTCTTCTTCTTCTTTCTCTAATTGCTTTAAGTGCAAGGTTAGGTTGTTTATTTGAGATGTTTCTTGTTCCTTGAGGTAGGATTGTATTGCTGTAAGCTGTACTCTTAGAACTGCTTCTGCTGTATCCCATAGGTTTTGGGTTATCGTGTTTTCATTGTCATTTGTTTCTAGGTATCTTTTGATTTCCTCTTTGATTTCTTCCAGTGATCTCTTGGTTATTTAGTAGTGTATTGTTTAGCCTCCATGTGTTTGTATTTTTTACAGTTCTTTCCTGTAATTGATATCTAGTCTCATAGTGTTGTGGTTGGAAAAGATACTTGATATGATTTCAATTTTCTTAAATTTACCGAGGCTTGATTTGTGACCCAAGATATGATCTATCCTGGAGAATGTTCCATGAGCACTTGAGAAGAAAGTGTAATCTGCTGTTTTTGGATGGAATACCCTATAAATATCAATTAAGTCCATCTGATATAATGTGTCATTTAAAACTCGTGTTTCCATATTTATTTTCATTTTGGATGATTGGTCTATTGGTGAAAGTGGTGTGTTAAAGTCCCCTACTATGACTGTGTTACTGTTGATTTCCCCTTTTATGGCTGTTAGCATTTGCCTTATGTATTGAGGTGCTCCTCTGTTGGGTGCATAAATATTTACAATAGTTATATCTTCTTCTTGGATTGATCTGTTGATCATTATGTAGTGCCCTTCTTTATCTCTTGTAATAGTCTTTATTTTAAAGTATATTTTGTCTGATATAAGTATTGCCCTCCAGCTTTCTTTTGATTTCCATTTGCATGGAATATCTTCTCCCATCCCCTCACTTTCAGTCTGTATGTGTCCCTATGTCTGAAGTGGGTCTCTTGTAGACAGCATATATATGGTCTTGTTTTTGTATGCATTCAACCAGTCAGTGTCTTTTGGTTGGAGCATTTAATCCATTTACATTTAAGGTAGTTATTGATATGTATGTTCCTATTACCATTTTCTTAATTGTTTTGGGTTTGTTTTTGCAGGTCTTTTCCTTCTCTTGTGTTTCCTGCCTAGAGAAGTTCCTTTAGCACTTGTTGTAAAGCTGGTTTGGTGTGTTGAATTCTGTTAACTTTTGCTTGTGTTTAAAGGTTTTAATTTCTCCATTGAATCTGAATGAGATCCTTGCTGGGTAGGGTAATCTTGGTTGTAGGTTCTTCCCTTTCATCACTTTAAATCTGTCCTACCACTCCCTTCTGGCTTGCAGAGTTTCTGCTGAAAGATCAGCTGTTAACCTTATGGGGAAATCCCTTGTATGTTATTTGTTGCTTTTCCTTTGCTGCTTTTACTATTTTTTCTTTGTATTTAATTTTTGATAGTTTGATTAATATGTGTCTTGGTGTGTTTCTCCTTGGACTTATCCTGTATGGGACTCTCTGCACTTCCTGGACTTGACTATTACCTTTCCCATGTTATGGAAGTTTTCAACTATAATCTCTTCAAATAGTTTTCTCAGACCCTTTCTTTTTCTCTTCTTCTGGGACCCCTACTATTCGAATGTTATTGCATTTAATGTTGTCCCAGAGGTCTCTGAGACTTTCCTTAATTCTTTGCATTCTTTTTTCTTTATTCTCCTCTGCAGCCATTATTTCCACTATTTTAACTTCCAGGTCACTTATGCATTCTTCTGCCTCAGTTATTCTGCTATTGATTCCTTCTAGAGAATTTTCATTTCATTTATTGTTTTGTTCATCACTGTTTGTTTGCTCCTTAGTTCTTCTAGGTCTTTGTTAAACGTTTCTTGTATTTTGTCCATTCTATTTCCAATATTTTGGATCATCTTTACTATCATTATTCTGAATTATTTTTCAGGTAGACTGCCTATTTCCTCTTCATTTGTTTTGTCTGGTGGGTTTTTGCTTTGCTCCTTCATCTGCTGCATATTTCTGTCTTCTCATTCTATTTAACTCACTGTGTTTGGGGTCTCCTTTTCTCAGGCTGCAGGTTCATAGTTCCTGTTGTTTTTGGTGTCTGTCCCCAGTGGGTGAGGATGGTTCAGTGGCTTGTGTAGGCTTCCTGGTGAAGGGGACTGGTGCCTGTGTTCTTGTGGGTGGGGCTTGATCTTGCCCTTCTGGTGGGCAGGGCCACATCTTGTGGTGTGTTTTGGGATGTCTGTTAACTTAGTATGACTTTAGGCAGCCTCTCTGCTAATGGGTGGGGTTGTGTTCCTGTCTTGTTCGTTGTTTGGCATGGGGCATTCAGTATTGGAACTTGCTGGCCTTTGGGTGGAGCTGGGTCTTAGTGTTGAGACAGAGATCTCTGGGAGGGCTCTTGCCGAATGATATTACTTGGGTCCAGGAGGTCTCTGATTGTCCAGCGTCCTGGACTTGGCTCTCCCACCTCCAAGGCTCATGCCTGACACCTGGCCAGAGCACCAAGGCTCTGCCAGCCACGCGGCTCAGAAGAAAAGGAAGAAAAAATAAATAAAAAAGAAATAAATCGAACAGATAGAACCTCAAACCAAATGGTAAAATCAAAACTAAATAGACAAAATCACACAAAGTAACATAAACACACTCATAAAAAGAAAACAACAGCAAAAAACCCCCAAAAGTCAGAACCCTAAGATAAATGGTAAAAGCAAACCTAAACAGACAAAATCACACAAAGAAACATACACATACACACAAAGAGAAAAAAGGAAAAAATATATACCTATTAAAAAATTTTTTTAATTAAAAAAAAGAGAGCAACCAAACCAGTAAACAAATCCACCAATGATAACAAGCACTAAACTAAGATAAACATAAAAGCCAGAAACATATCAGATGCAGAAAGCAAACCCCAAGTCTACAGTTGGTCCCAAAGTGCACTATCTCAATTTTGGGAACATTTGTTGCCTATTCAGGTATTCCACAGATGGAGCATTCATCAAGTTGATTGTGGGGATTTAATCTGTTGCTCCTGAGGCTGCACAGAGAAATTTTCCTTTCTCTTCTTTGTTTGCACAGCTCCTGGGGTTCACCTTTGTTTTGACCCCACCTCTGCATGTAGGCCACCCTCAGGTGTCCATTCCCCGCCCAGACAGGAGGGGGTTAAAGCAGCACCTTATTAGGGCTCTCTTGCTCACTCAGGCCAGTGAGAGGGAGGGGTACAGTAGTCGTAACTGGAACTCAGCGTGAGCCTGCAGTGGCAGAGGCCACATGACATTGTAACAGCCTGAGGCACGCCATATGTTCTCCCGTGGAAGTTGTCCCTGGATCTCGGGACCCTGGCAGTGGCATGCTGCACAGGCTCCCGGTGGGTGTGGCTAGTGACCTATGCTTGCACACAGGATTCTTGGTGGCAGTGGTGGCAGTGTTAGTGTTTCATGCCTGTCTCTGGGGTCCGAGCTGATAGCCGTGACTCATGCCCAACTCTGGAGCTCACTTAGGCAGTGCTCTGTCTTCTGTGGGCACACGGAGCAGGAATCCCCTCTTCTCGCACACCCAGAAACAATGGTCTTGCCTGTCGCACCTCTCTTGCCTGTT
>NW_006775780.1:1143468-1169818 GCF_000442215.2 Lipotes vexillifer | reverse complement strand
TGTAGACTCCCTCCTGGCTAGCTGTGGCATACTAGCCCCCTTCAGGCTATCTTCACACAGCCAACCCCAGTCCTCTCCCTGGGGTCTGAGCTCCAGAGCCCGAGCCTCAGCTCCCAGGCCCCACCTGCCCCGGCGGGTGAGCAGACAAGCCTCTCAGGCTGGTGAGTGCTGGTCGGCACCGATCCTCTGTGCGGGAATGTCTCCGCTTTGCCCTCCGCACCCCCGTTGCTGTGCTCTGCTCCGCGGCTCCGAAGCTCCCCCCTCCGCCTCCCTCCATCTCCACCAGTGAAGGGGCTTCCTAGTGTGTGGAAACTTTTCCTCCTTCACAGCTCCCTCCCAGGGATGCAGGTCCCGTCCCTATTCTTTTGTCTCTGTTTTTTCTTTTTCCCTACCCAGGTACGTGCAGATTTTCTTGCCTTTTTGGAAGTCTGAGGTCTTCTGCCAGCGTTCAGTAGGTGTTCTGTAGGAGTTGTTCCACGTGTAGATGTATTGTTGATGTATTTGTGGGGAGGAAGGTGATCTCCACATCTTATTCCTCTGCCATCTTGAAGGTCTCCCCCATGGTCTTTTAATTGAAATCACACACCTGGTCCCAGGACTCAGTGAAACTCAGGTTCTTGATGTCTCATCACAGAGAGAATGCAGTGAGAGACAAAGTGATAGGTAAGAAGTGGATTTATTTAGAGAGAAACACACTCCATAGACAGAGTGTGGGCCATCTCGGAAGGCGAGAGGCACCAAGGTTCGGGGTTGACATTTTTTATAGGGCTGGGTAATTTCATATGCTAATGAGTGGGAGGAGTATTCCAGCTATTTGGGAGAAGGGGTGCAGATTTCCAGGAATTGGGCCACCACCCACTTGTTGACCTTTTATGGTCAGCCTTGGAACTGTCATGGCACCTGTGGGTGTGTCATTTAGCGTGCTGGTGTGTTACAATGAGCATATACTGAGGTTCAAAATCTAGTGGAAGTCTCGTCCTCCATCTTGGACCTAGTTGGTTCTAACAATTTATGTCATGTCTCATGGCTTTGTCATCCTTTTAAAAGTTGTGCCCTGCCCCCTTCCCTCCTGTTTCACCTATACATATCTGCCCTTGACCAGTCCCTTTTAAGCTACTACTAAAACTTTGTCAAGGTGGGGTTCTCCCTTATGGCGGTAAGTACTAAACAGCTTTGCTTGATCAACGGAGTACTGATATGGTCTTTTGGGGAGTTGGCAGTTGACAAACACATGCAGATTTTCAATTATATTTGTAAAGTCACAGCTGTTGGCTTGGCAGTTTTGTTCTGTTAGCCCCTTTTCCAGTTCATTTATACTTTCATTCAATTTTCTTTTTGAGTTCTATGAACCAGGAGATATAAAGAGGTTTGGTTCTCATTCCATAAAGTAAGGAAGAGAGACACTAATAAACTAATTCCACAAATATGAATGACTATAAACTGTGCTGAGTGCTGTAAAGGAAGGCTGTGTGGTGCCAAAGAAGCATTTAATGGGCCTACTGTGAGAAATCTGCAAAGGATTAAGCCCCTCAGGCTGAGAAAGGAGGAATGAGTAATTGCCAGGTAAGAGACTGAAAATGGAGAAGGAAAACCTTGCAGGCTGCAGGATAAATTCACCCCTATCAGGCTAGGAATTCATTAGCATTCTCTTCAATTCCTTTGTCTTCAGGATCAGATAACTATTTTGTTTCTTCTGGCCACTTCTCTTTCACAGAATGGAAAAGAAAGCAAATATGTTTCAAATAAGAGAACCAAAGAGAAGAGACAACATATCTGTTGTCTAGTATTCTTTGGGTATAATTAAAAATACATATTCAAATGTTGGGCTGAAGTTACCATACTGCATTGGTACAATTATACTTGGAATTTTCTACTTCATCAGCATTCCTGAAAGACCAGTGAGATGGGTCTTAATGTCCACATTTTAAAGATGAGGTGTCATATGCACATAGTAGGTTGTTTCGGTTATCAGTTGCTTCTTAACTAACCGCCCCAAACTTAGCTGTTTAAACATTACGTTACTGTTCACGATTCTGTGGGTTCACCTTTTAGTTCTTCTGTTTCACATGATAATGACTGAGACAATGGGTTAACTGCAAGGTCCAAAATGGCCTCATTCATGCAGTTAACATTTGATGCAGGTTGCTGGCTAGTTGCCTCACTGAAGCTATCTTACATGGGCTTCTCCACGTGCCTGCTGTGCTTCCTCACAGTAGGACAGCTGGGTTCCAAAAGGAATGTTCCAAGAGGAAGAAAACAGAAGTTTCCAATCCCCTTATGGCCTGGGCTCAGAAGTCCTATAATTTCACTTGTGCTTCATTCTATTGGTCAAAGCAGTGACCGGGCTAGTCAAGATTCAAAGGGAAGAGAAAAAAAATGCATGTACAGAGAGGGAAGGAATTGATGGCAGCCCCCTTTGGAGACTGTCTCTTATGTAGGTGCTCAACAGGTATTTGTGGAATAGATGAATGGCACACCCAAGGGTCCACAGCTGGTCAAAAGCAGGATGGAACCAGAGTAAGAATGTGGGTCTCTTGGCCTTTATCTCTATGGTGCTGAGGATCAGTAGAGGGTTGAGGACATGGGGGCTCAAGTAGGATTAAAATTCTGGCTCTGCCATTAACTATTTCACCTTGAGAAAGTCATAGTATCTCTCTGTACCTCAGTTTCTCCACTGGAACATATAGTTCCTACCTCAAAGTGTTGTTATGAGGATTAAACTATTTAATATGTATGAAGTGCTTTTATTCTAAGAGTTAAAGTATACTTTCACATACTAAGAGCTATGTAAGTGTTAGCTGTGACCATTCTAGCAATTTGTTCATGGTCCCTCTGATGATGCTATGACCTATTAGTGTCTATACTTACTACCCTCGCAGTAAGCATTTGGTTCTTTTCCTGGGATAAAAGTATAATATAGCACAGTGCTGGTTCTCAAAGTGTGTACTGTTTACTTGATTTCCAGTAAACATTCCCTGCACCTTCTCAAAATAGAATCCACCAGAGGTATCTCCTGTGGACAGGACATCCAGATTTTTGAGGCAGAGCATTTGGGGAATATATAATTGGTGTTAAAATAATTTATTCTTATTACAAAGCAACAAAGTCTCATGTATGGTAATTAAAAAAAAAAAAACTTTTTTAGATAATTTGGTTAAGAGCATATGCCAAAGTTTTATGACAATCTTGCTGCAGGAAAAGGAACTACAGCAGGCTAGTTCAAGGATTTATTCTTAATGCAGACATTTTATAAGAAAAGAAATGGTTCGATAATCATTGTTATGACCAGATACAAAAAGAAAAAAATGTCTAGTTAAAGATCTGTAGAATATTTACTGACAGTCAGCTGAAAGTCAACTGGGAGGATGTTTCTCAATCCCATCAGAATCCATCAGAAAATTGCTCATGCAATTTACTACGAATGCCAGTTTCTTCCCATGAGAAGTTGTGTGTATAATAACTCACAAAAAAGTTCCACTGCAGATAAGATTTGGGACAATTTTTTATCCTGAATATAAATGCACTGAAAAAAAATGAAAGGAAAACCTTTAAAAAATGTTAACAGTTGTGATTATTTCTCAGTGATGGGACTATAGGAAATTTAATTTTTTTCTTTGTCCGTATTTTAAAAATTTTCTAGTATATCAATGTACTACTTTTCTAGTTCCTTTAATAAGAAAGAAATGTTTTTCATCATCATTTAAGTAAAGAATTCCATTTCTTCATTATAAAATGTTTGATTATGAAAAATGAAGTAAGAAACACGAAAATGCTAGTCTGGGAGTCTGAAGAGGATGGGCCATGTCTTCTCAACAGCAGTGAGCTGAGAATGAAGTGAGGTTAAGAAGGGGAGACAATTCCTTAGGGAAGAAAAGATGCCAGAAGATGGAGATGAATAGTGCCATGGCCATTGTGGGAGGGGCAGGTGCTGATTTGGTCTTTTCAATTCTCCTCACATCTTTTGGGCCTACAGTAACCAAAGATAACAAAGGTTCACTTGACATACAACAATTTGCCCTGTATTCCTGCCTGTGAGCTTAATAGATCTGGACTGAAACTCCTAGTTTTGAAAACAAAGACCCAGGATTTGAAGTCTACATATCTGAACCCTGAGATGGGCCAATTTGGCATCTCTGCTGAAATACCTATGCCCATCAAGAGAAAAAAGAACGTGAAGTGACCTGGAGTAGTTTGCTGTTCATCAGATGCCCTACCTACTACATCTCCCAAGACCAAATTAGAGTGCATCTTTCTAAGTTAGCCTACTCCTTATGCTGCAGTTCAGAATATATTTTGTGGAGGTAAGAAAACAAGCAGACAACTTCTAGATTTTTAACACAGCAGCTGAGTAAATGAGAACAATTTCAACTGAAATGGTGAATTCTGGGGGAGGGTGTCAGGGGATGGAGAGACAGAAACTAAAGGTTTGGACATATTCTGAAAATGCTTTATTAGAAGTCACAGTAGAGATGCAAGTCAATAGTCTGGAGTTCAGGTGCAGTTCAGGCTGGAGATTTGGGAGGCATGATATTTAAAGCCGTCAGACTCAGTAAGATCATCTATGGAGACAAGAGGGCTGAGAACCAAGCCCTGAGACCACCAATGTTCAGAGGACAGGAAGTGAAGAGAAACCATGAAAGAATACAGAGAAAGAGAAACCAGGGAGGTATGAGGAAAACCAGAAGTACGAGGTGTGTCAGATTTCAAGTGAAGAAAGTCTTTAATTCTAAGTCTTGTACTGTTCCAGCTTATCTTTAAACAATCCTTTAAGCAATGGCTGCACTATTTCAGCCCTATAACCTACCTCTCCCAGAACTACTGAAAAGATATTTACTATGATTAAGTCTTTGGATCATGGCCCAACATCCTCCCAGCCACCTATATGGTTGATTTTTTCCTCCTCCTGCCGAGGGAAAGGTCAGCCAAGACAAAGTCCCCCTGCGTAAGAGATTTTTTTCTCTGGCCTTTATGATATGAAATGAGTCTTCCCTCATTTAACCCAGCACTGACTGCCCTGTGCTAAAAATGGTATGCATTTGATAGCCATGTTCTCCCAGCAAGAGGTGGCTCCAAAGAGCATTCTTCTTCTGGATGTGTACCGAAAAGCATTTTCCCTTTTCTTGCAGATTCTGAACTGCTCTTAGAACCAAGAGGGTAGTGCCTTACTTGGCTCCATACACACAAAAATGTTTAACTCAGGTCAGGGATTAAAAACACTAAGCTGCTCAGGAATTGGTTTTAGGAGCAAAAGTACCTAAGTTACCACCACCTAGCTCTTGCTAAGCCATGGGCGTTGTAGCTAGCCAGTTAGTAACATTGAAAGACTCCTTTTATGGAGGCTTCCCCACTATCAATGAACTCATTTTATATAAATATTTAGCCAGGCAATAAACTGGACAGCCTATGTTACTCAACATCAGTCTCAAAAGACCCTCCCAATTTATATACACAGTATCTTGGTGGAGCAATACATTTTACACGCATGACATGGTCAGCGATAAATATACCAGGGTAGGTCAAACCCTATTTGGTTCTCTGCTTTTAACTGTCTTGGGCTTTGTGTGTCTCTTTAATCAGTTGGATGATTTAGATAAACAACGCGTATTAGTCTTTGTAAGTATAACATGCCTTGAACTTTCTCCAGATATTCATTCCCATTCATCATCATAATAGTTGTTCCCCCTTGGCCATCATTAAGATTAGAAACGTCCTTGAACCATTTAATGATATTCCACAAGACTGGACAGACTTTTCATGCCTTGATGAATTGCGATCACTCAGCTTAGACCAATGAAATCGGATACCCTTTAATGTGTCTGATGACTCTAAGGAGTTTAGGGAAAGCAGTGCCCGGGAATCAAAATGGTTTCACAGAATAACCATTCATTTGGGGGAAGATGCAGGATTTAAGTAAAATTTGATTAATGAGTTAGTATCTAATCTAATAGCTAACTGCAATGGATATTTTTTTTGTTGTTTCTACTCCTGCATATCGCTTTACCTACAAATGTCCATTTATTACAGGACTCATTAGAATGCATAAAGGAGGTATAAAATGATTTTTTAAGCTCAAATTAGAGTATTAAAGAATGAGGTTCCTTCAAGTGAAGTGACTTTAAGATGTTCACACCACTGATGAGGAGAACATAAAAACAAGGATTGGAATAGGATGTGTTTAACTATTTTGGAGCTGAAAAAGACTAGTTGCCTCTATTTTATGGGGCTGTGTTGCTCCAGAGGGCCACCGTGGGAATGATGTGATCCAAAATGTCTGTATGATATCACCAAGCAGACTTGGCATTTCGAGCCATAAATATCTTTAATATTTTCACTAACAGATCAATTCCACCAACCCTGAAAACATTGACATTGCTATGGTTTAGAATCGGCTGATGATACTGGCATATTTAAATCATCTTTAAGTTCCTCCACAAACCATGATCGGAGACATGGGTAGGAACAGTACCCTGAGTGTAGAGTGCAGAGAGCACTGTGTTTGGAGTCCTGGCTCTCTCACCGGCAACTTGATCAAATTACTTAAAGGAGCATCAGTTTCTTCATTTATTCATCAATTATTTATTGAGCATCTGTAATGTGCCAGGTGCTGTTCTTGGGACACATGAAAGAACAAAACAGAATATGGGGCTCACATTCCGTCACAGTTCTTGAGTAATATAACTTCCTATCATCCAGAGTTGTTGTATGGGTCAAACGAGGTATCATAAGTAAAAGTGCTTTTCTACCAGAAGCAAACCCTGAGATAAGAATTTGAGTGCAAGGACTTTATTTGGGAGGTACAGGAAACACTGAGGGTGGGGATATGAGACAGGAAGAGAAGGCAGCCAATAAAGGATGTATTAGCGAGGAAGTCACCACTGTGGGAAACTGGAAATACCAAATGGACATTCTGGGCAATGGTGCAAACACAAGCCTCAACGATATCCCACTCCAGAGTGAGGATGCATACCCCAATATCCTGAGAATCATGAGCTGAGGGCTCCTCCAGGAAGTGTTAATTCCCTGGCAGTTCTGGCCTGCCACATGTAGTTTTGGAGAGAGCCCTTGGGCACAGAGATGCAGACACTGGTATTTGGAAATCAGCTGAATCACACTGGAAATGATAGTGTCCAGGGATACAGAGGAGGATTGTCAGCGAATGACACAGACATATCATCATCATCATTCCTCCACCAGCCAGATGGTGCCTGCCTGTCCCTTTCCCCCATTCATGTGCCCCAATATTTAACAGCCACCTGAAGGCTAGCTTGCAGTACATCGTAACTCTTCTCATTAACCAGCTAGATTTGGAAATAATCAAGCCCTAAGTTTCTCAAACTAGAGTTTGTGGGCTCTTGTGAATTCATAGATATAGCCTCCAGAACCCATGAATTCAATGAATTTTGCAATTAAAAATTTTTTCATTTTGATGACAAACTAAAATAAATTAATACAAACATATTCAGGGTCACCCTGCAACTAATTCACGAAAGGCAACTTCATTTGCATTTGTATTTGAGGTTGTAGTAATGGTGAAAGATTTTGCGTAGCTGGAAAAACGAAAGTGGGAGGACTGAGGCATAATCAGGTACGTTGCGGGTAAACAATAGCCGGAGTGGTATTACCTTTATTGTTTAGGGTTGACCAGAGATGGTACATAGAGCGGTCTATGCATCAATCTTTGTCAGCAGTAAATGCAGTGAGTGGTCAACTCTCAACTAGGAATTTTTCATGAAATACCTACATCATAATTTCCCAGGGTGTCTTTTAAGTGGATTGGCTAGAAGAATAATGGGTAGGTAGTTAAAGACAAGTTCATTATCCAAAGGAAGTATAAAGCCAATAATGTTGGTAACTCAGATGATGGCTATCAAGTTCAAAAGCAAGAGAATCAAGTCAACTAGTGAAATATTCAGTTTCCAAATAAATGCTTCTATAATAAAAATCAGTGCTTCTGCTTCTAGAAAAATGGAGTAGTACTTTCCCCTATTTCTTCCACTAAGTACAGCTAAAAAAACATGGGAAATTATGTATAAAAAAAATAAGAAAAGTTGGAAAGGTGGAGAAAAGAAGTCAGACCAGTTAGGGACCTGGGGTCCTGAAGAACAACATGGCATGAGTTGGCCAGGTTTTCACTTTACCTCATGTGTCCAGACTGGGTACTGGAGACAGAAACACCAATGGGCACAGACAAAACGAGCCCCAAGAAAAGTCTGCTCTCTCAGTTCCAATGGACCAGAAAAGGGGCAGTCTAGCAAAACAGGAAACGTTTAGACAATAACTGCTCTATTCCAGCCAAACATCACAGGTTAAAAGTCTGCATCTCCAATCCCACTCCTTCCAGTGAAGGTCAAGGGGAGAGCCTAGATTTCCACCCATATCAGGCTGTGACAGCTGTCCCAATACCCCCTCTGCCAAGTGGTGTCAGAGAAGGCCAGGCAGGCACTAGAGACTTTCATCTCCTCTAGGGAGTAAAGACAAAGTACCCCTTCCCATCCTAGCTGGCATGGTGTCTGCAAAAACCTAGTGGGAGCCTGAACTCTCATCCCCACCGAGCAGTAATAAGGAGCTGCTCTCCCATGGGTGTCAATGCAGTTGAGTGGAGAACCTGGACTTTTCCACTTCTATCTGGCAAGTAATAAGGGAGTGCTCCCCTTCTCCCTCCAGAGTGGTGTCAGGGGAGGCCTGCTAAAAGACAAGATTTAAATAAGATCCAGAGACTCATAACATAATATCCCAAATACCCAGGTTTCAATCAAACACCACTCATACCAAGAATCAGGAAGATCTCAACTTGAATGACACAAGACAGTCAACAAATGCCAACACCAAGATGTTAGGATTGTCTGACAAAGATTTTAAAGAATCTATTATAAACATGCTTCAACAAGCAACTAGGAATATGCTTGAAACAAATGAATAAAAAATAGAAAGTCTCAGCAAAGAAACAAGATAAAAAGAAAAAACACATGGAAATTTTAGAACTAGAAACCACAATAACCAAAGTTAAATAAGGACTTAAGGTAAAACAATAACAAAAAACAATGTAATATAATTCATTATCTTATTGTTAATGTGAACTTTATTGATTTTGGATTTTGTTGTATTCATTTGTAAATCTACTGGGATTATGATTATAAAAGACTATACACATAAGAATTTTCTACCTAGTTTTATGTTTATACAAGTGGCATTATTTTAAAATAATTTACATTAACGCCAGGGAACAATGATTTTTTTTCCTTTACAAGGGGTCCTCACTCAAACAAGCAAACATTTATTTATAATGTCTTATGTGTTGAATTGTTCCCCACAACATTCATTCATAAGTCAAAGCCCTCACCCCCAGTACCTCAGAAAGTGACTGCATTTGGAGATAGGAGCTTTAAAATTGATTAAGGTAAAATAAGGTCATATGGGAGGGCTCTAATCCAATATGACTAATGTCCTTATAGGAAGAGGAGCTTAGGACACAGATATTCACAGGGGAAGACAGAGAGAAGACAGCCATCTACATATGGCCAAGCATAAGGTTTATCCTGAAGAACGTTTCATGTGCATTTGAGAAGAGTGTGTATTCTACTATTGCTGGGTACAGTGTTCTAAAAATGTCTGTTAGGTGCACATTGCGTATAGTGTTATTTGAGTCTTTTATTTCTGTTGAAATAAAGTTGTTCTGTTTTATTTCTGTTGTGTTGATCTTCTGCTTAGTTGTTCTATCCCATATTGAAAATGGGGTATTGAAGTCTCTGACTCTAATCGTATTGTCTACTTCTCCTCTCAATTGTGTCAGATTTACTGCATGTATTTTCAGGGTCTGCTGTTATGTGCAGGTATGTTTATAATTTTTATAAACTAATGGATTGAGTCCTTTATCATTATAAAATTCCCCTCTTTATCTCTAATAACATATTTTGTTTTAAAGTATATTTTGTCTAATACTATTATTGACAATAATATTAGACAATATTATAACCAATCTAGCTTCAGAGCATTGTGATTGCTGTTTGCATGATATATCTTAGTCTATCCTTTTACTTTTAACCTATTTGTATATTTGGATCTAAAGTATGTCTCCTGTAGACAGCAGATAATCAGATCTTGTTTTTCAGGTCAGTCTGACAATCTCAGCCTTTTGATTAGATTGTTTAATCCATTCACATCTGTGATGGTTAATTTTATGTGTTACCTTGAAAGGCAAAGTTTTGGATGAGATTAACATTTAAATTGGTGAACGCTGAGTAAAGCAGATTATCCTTCATAATGTGGGTGGACCACACCCAATCAGTTGAAGTCTTGAATTGGACAAAAAAGACTGATCTCCCCAAGCAAGAGAGAATTCCCTGGCAGACTTCCTTCAGACTTCGTCTGCACCATTGACTCTGCTTGGTCTCCAAGCTGCTGGCCTTCAGACTAGCACTGCACCACCGGGGCTCATGGGTCTCAAGTCTGCCAGCCCACATTGCAGATTTGAACTTGTCAGCCTCCATAATTGTGTGAGCCAGATCCTTATGAAAAATAATTTTCACAGATATGCGCTAGCCTACTGGTTCTATTTCTCTGGAGAACCCTGACTAATATAACATCTAATGCTATTTTTTAAATGTTTTTTTATACAGCAGGTTCTTATTAGTTATCCATTTTATACATATTAGTGTATATATGTCAATCCCAATCTCCCAATTCATCACACCACCACCACCCACCCCCCCGCCACTTTCTCCCCTTGGTGTCCATATGTTGTTCTCTACATCTGTGCCTCTATTTCTGTCCTGCAAACTGGTTCATCTGTACCATTTTTCTAAGTTCCACATATATGCATTAATATATGATATTTGTTTTTCTCTTTCTGACTTACTTCACTCTGTACGACAGTCTCTAGATCCATCCACGTCTCTACAAATGACCCAATTTAATTCCTTTTTTATGGCTGAGCAATATTCCATTGTGTATATGTACCACACCTTCTTTATCCATTCATCTGTTGATGGGCATTTAGGTTGCTTCCATGTCCTGGCTATCGTAAACACTGCTGCAATGAACATTGGGGTGCATGTGTCTTTTTGAACTATGGTTTTCTCTGGGTATATGCCCAGTAGTGGGATTGCTGGGTCATATGATAATTGTATTTTTAGTTTCTTAAGGAACCTCCATACTGTTCTCCATAGTGGCTGTATCAATTTGCATTCCCACCAACAGTGCAAGAGGGTTCCCTTTTCTCCACACCCTCTCCAGCATTTGTTCTTTGTAGATTTTCTGATGATGCCCATTCTAACTGGTGTGAGGTGATACCTCATTGTGGTTTTGATTTGCATTTCTCTAATAATTAGTGATGTTGAGCAGCTTTTCATGTGCTTCTTGGCCATCTGTATGTCTTCTTTGGAGAAACGTCTATTTAGGTCATCTGCCCATTTTTTGATTGCGTTGTTTGTCTTTTTAATATTGAGCTGTCCAATGTTATTACTGATATAGTTAAATCTATATTTGCCATTTAATTTTTTTGTTTTCTGTATGTTTTCTGTCTGTTTTGTTCCTTTGTTCCTCATTTACTGCTTTATTCTTTTTTTTAATTGAAGTACAGTTGATTTACACTGTTTCAGGTGTACAGCAAAGTTACTACTTTATTCTGCATTCAGTGACTATTTCTAGTGTAACATTTTAATTCCTTTAATGATCTTTTTCATTATTTATTTCATTATTTTTTTAGTGGTTGGTCTAGGGTTTACCATATATATCTTATAAGAATCAACTTCAAATTTATTCTAACATAATTCCAACAAGAAATAGACTACTCCTATATAGCTCTATTTACCAAACTCCCTTTTTGTGCTATTATTATCATACATATTACATCTATAGATGTTGCAAATGCAATTCATCATTATAATTATTATGTAATATAATTTTATATCTATTAAAGAAGCTGCAATAAGAAAGAAGAGCAAGTGTATATTTGTACATTTGCTATGTTTACTTTCTTATTTACCCATTTCGGTTCTCCTTATTTGTTCCTGTGGGTTCAAGTTACCATCGGGTTTCATTTTCTTACTCCAATATAACTCTGCTCCCACTCATATCCTTTGTGCTGTCAAATATATTACATTATACATTCTAGGTCCAACAATGCACTTACTTACATACTATTTTATACACTTGCTTTTTAAATTAGGTAATAGAAGAAAGGAAAAAATATGCACTTATACTGTATTTTATAAATACATGATCACCTTTACTGACGCTCTTTGTTTTTCTGTGTGGATTCCAATTTCCATCTGGCTTTACTTGCTTTCAGTCTGAAGGACTTCCATTAATATTTGTTGTAAAGCTAGTCTGCTAGCAACAAATTCTCTCTCTCTCTCTGTCTCTCTCTAGTTTACTTGGAAATATCTTAATTTTACCTTCATTTTTGAAAGATAATTTTGCTGGGTATAAGATTCTTGTTAAGAGCTTTTATTTAAGCACTTTGAATATGCTGTTCCACTGCCTCCTGGCCTCTATGGTTTCTGATAAAAAATCAGCCATTAATTTTCTGGGGGTTCCCTTATAAGAGATGATTCAGTTTTCTCTTGTTTTCAAGGTGTTCTCCTTGTCTTTGGCTTTCAGCACTTTTATCATGATGTGTCTATTTGTGGATCTCTTTGCATTTATCCTACTTGAAGTTCGATGAGACTCCTGAGTGTGTAGATCAAAGTTTTTCAGCAAATTTGAGAAGTTTTTAGCTGCTATTTCTTCAAACATTTTTCCTTCTTCTTTCTCTTTCTCCTCTCCTTCAAATACTTCCACTATGCATACACAGGTGAACTTAAAGGTGTCCCACATTTCCTTGAGGATCTTTACTCTTCATTTTATTTTCTCTCTGTCCCCCACATTATCTAATCTCTATCGATCTATCAAATTTGCTAGTTCTTTTTTCTGCTAGTTCAAATCTACTGTTGAGCTCCTCTAATATATATTTTTTAAAATTTCAGTCATTGTACTTTTCAACTCCAGAATTTCCATTCGGTTCTTTTTTATAATTACTCTCTCTTTATTGATATTATCTATTCCATGAGATATTGTCTTCATACCTCACTTTACTACTTCAAGCATGGTTTCCTTTAGTTATTTGAGCATTTCTGTCTTGGGTGGCTTAAACAACAAACATTTATTTCTAACCATTCTGAAGGCTGAGAAGTCCAAGATCAGGTGCCAGCATGACTGGATTCTGTTGAGAGCCCTCTTCCTGGTTTGCAGATGTCTGTCTTATTGCTGTGCCTTCAAATGGCAAAGAGCAGAGAGAGGAAACTAGTTCTCTCAGGTTTCTTATAAGAGCATTAATCCCACTCATGATTGCTTCACTCTCATGACCGAACTATCTCCCAAAGGCTCCACCTCTTACTATCATCACCATTAGAGACTAGGATTTCAAATTTTGGATTTGGTGCAGAGACACAAATGTTCAGTCCACAACAATATTTGTGATGGCTACTTTAAAGTCTTTGTTAAATCTGACATCTGGCCCTCCTCTGAGATAGTTTCTGTTGCTCATTTCCCTCCAAGCCTAGGTCACATGTACCTATCCTTTTTGCTGTCTTGTAATTAATTGTTGAAAACTGGACATTTTAGTTGATATAGCAACTCTGCTTACTGATTTCTCTCTCCCCTCTCTGGGGCTTGCTTTTGCCGTTGTTTGATTGCTTATTTGATTTGTGAAATGCCTACACTATTTTGGTGAAGTATATTTCCCCTGTGATTTGGAGCACATCACATTCTCTTTCTGAGTACTTTTAAAATATCAAATGTTGGTAATTACTAAGTGATCTTTGCTGCCTTGTCTAGCTATGAAGTTTTAAGACTCCAAATGCAGAAATCAATATCCTTATAAGAACGGCCTTAAAAAATAGAAGAGATGAAAGACGTGTAGTCCTTGAGCTCCAGTGAAGACACTTGCTCAGATACTCACATTCACATTTCCTGCTGCTTCACGTGCCCCAACCCTTTCTTCTCATGTCTACTCTTCTAGACATGAGCCTCTCTCTTACCCTTTCTGCAGAGACCTTGAAAGCCACGCATGAAATACTTTGGAGCCAAAGGATGGAAGGACCTCAGTTCCTGAATCACTGTTTGGAGGATGGCTGCCACTTAGACTTCATCTGTGCAAGAAAGCTTTATCATATTTAGACTTTGAGATCTGGGGGGTTATCTATCTTGAAGCCAGTATTGCCCTAAATAATAGTTTCATGTTTTTGGAGTCAACCAGCTACCATCAGCCCCTAACTGTAACCATGAATCAAATGAAATTAAAGTAAAACATGGAAAATATGACCAGACACTGAGGCAATGGAAGAGATTTTTGGTAATTGACTCTGAATCCACTCTTTGCCTCTGGTAAGGATTCTGGTCTGGCCAGGGCATCTGATTTGGACAGCTGCTCAGGAGCAGTCCTGAGCAGGGGAGCTGGATGAGGCCAGGTCACAAATGGTAATTCTCACTCAAATGCCTAGAGAACGGACGTATGGATACCGGGGCGGGGTGGGGGGGAAGGGGTGTGGGATGAATTGGGAGAATGGGATTGACATATATACACTATTGATACTATGTATAAAATTGATAACTAATGAGAACTGTATAGCACAGGGAACTCTACTCAATGCTCTGTGGTGACCTAAATGGGAAGGAAATCCAAAAAAGAGGGGATATATGTATACGTATAGCTGATTCACTTTGTTGTACAGCAGAAACTAACACAGCATTGTAAAGCAACTATACTCCAGTAAAAAGTTTTTAAAAAGTGGGGGGAATAGAAGAGCATATCCAAGAGCAAGAGGCCTTCCTGAGACTAGAGCAGAAGGTGATCAGTTATATTAACATGTTTTCTCTCATCCAGTCTCTTCTTTACTCCATTCCTCATCCCTAGAGTTGTTATCCCTATAGATATCAATCTTTCTTCCTTATGTATCCTTCCAGAATTTATGTATGCAATATAAGAAAATAGTTATATATAGTCTTTGTCCTAATTCCTATCCCAAAGACAGGATGTTATACACACTAACCTTTGCTTTGCCCTTTTCATCTAATATATCCTGAAGATCTTTCCATGCCATCAAAAAGAGAAACTCATCTTCCTTTTCAACAGCTTAACACTACTCCATTCTGTGGATAAATCATAGTTCAATTAATATCTTTATAATAAGTATGGGTTATCCCCAATAATCTGCTATTACAAACATGCTGCAACAAATATCCTTGCACATATGTCATAAGATAAATTCCCAGAAGTATGTTGCTGATTTAGAGGGTAAATCCACATGTAATTTTGATAGATATTGCCAAATTGCCCTCAGAAGTGCTGTATTACATACTTCTACCAGCAATATTTGAGAGCATCTATTTCAATACAGTATATCAAAGTTTTAGACATTTGCTTAACAAGCAAGTGAAAAACATAGTATTCAGAGTAGGTCATATAAAGATACGAAGGAGGCTGGAGGAACTATGGCATCATTGTGGCTCAGCATTACCAGACCCATTATTTTTTAAGGAAGCCTAAACTCTAGGGAGCTCTGATTTAATCCAACATCCTTAATTTGGCACATTAGGAAACTGTGACCCCAAGAATTTAGGGGACTTGTTCAAGACTACATAGGAGGTTAGCATGCCAGGGCCAGCATCTGATATCCTTCCTTCAGTTCACTGCACTTCTAACACTTCTGGAAGGCAGAATAATGGCCCTCAAAGATGCTCATGCTCTAATCCCCATAACCTGTAATACGTCACTTACATGACAAAAGGGACTTTGCAGATGTGATTACAGTATGGACCTTACAATGGGGATATTATCTTGGATTGCTTAGTTGGGCCCAATCTAATCACAAGAGCTCTGAAAAGTGGAGAACCTTTCCCTGCTGTAGCCAGAAGAAGTATGTGGGAAAGACAGGGCTAAGGAGATGAGTCAGGGATTCAAAGCATGAGAGGGACTCAACCCAGCTGTCATTGGCTTTGAAGATGGAGGAAGGGGGCCAGGAGCCAAGGAATATCAGTGAAAGCTGAAAACAACCTCCAGCCAGCAGCCAGCAAGGACATGGAGATCTCATTCTTAGCCTCATGGAACAAAATCCTTCCCACAACCTGAATGAGCTGGAAACAAACTTTCCCCTGGCACCTCTCACAAGGAATGTAGCCCTGCCACCATCTTGATTTTGACCCGTGGGAGATGGAGAAAAGAAATCAACCAAAGGCTTCTGACTGACAGAATTGTGGGACAATAATCTTGTGTGGCTTTAAGCTGCTAAGCTTGTGGTAATTTTCTAGGGAAGCAATAGAAAACTACTACACTGCTTCACACTGTCTCTTCCATGTCACCAGGAGGAGCTCTCATTTAAAAAATATTTATTGAGGATCTATTATGTGCCAGGCACCATCTCAGGTGCTGAAGGGATAGCATGAGTAACACAAAAACGCCCTGTTTTCAGGGAGCATACTTTCACACGGAAGAAGACACATAAACCAAACAAACATGTTAGTTACATGGTAAATTAGAAAGTGAGGAGATTGGTTCAAGATGGTGGGGTAGAAGGATGTGCTCTCACTCTCTCTTGCAAGGGCAATGGGGTCACAGCTAACTGCTGAACAGTCATCGACAGGAGGACACGGGAACCCACCAAAAAGGATACCCCACATCCAAAGACAAAGGAGAAGACACAGTGAGATGGTAGGAGGGACTCAATCACAATAAAATCAAATCCCACAACTGCTGGGTGGGTGATTCACAAACTGAAGAACACTTATACCCCAGAAGTCCACCAACTGGAGTGAAGGTTCTGAGCCCCACGTCAGGCTTCCCAACCTGTGCATCCAGCAATGGGAGGAGGAATTCCTAGAGAATCAGACTCTGAAGCCAGCGGGATTTGATTGCATGACTTTAACAGGACTGGGGGAAACAGAGACTCCACTCTTGGAGGGCACACACAAAGTAGTGTGTGCATCAGGACCCAGAGGAAGGAGCAGTGATCCCATAGGAGACTAAACCGGACTTACCTGCTAGTGTCGGACGGTCTCCTGCTGAGGCAGGGGGTGGCTGTGTCTTGGCAGCAGAAGTTCTGGGAAGTACTCCTTGGTGTAAGCCCTCCAAGAGTTCATGATTAGGCTCACCAAAGAGCCCAGGTAGGCTCAAGTGTTGGATCGCCTCAGGCCAAAAAACCAATATGGAGGGAACCCAGCCCCACCCATCAGCAGACAAGTGGATTAAAGTTTTACTGAGCTCTGCACACCAGAGCAACAGCCGGCTCTACCCACCACCAGTCCCTTCCATCAGGAAACTTGCAAAAGCTTCTCAGACAGCCTCATCCACCAGAGGGCAGAAAGAAGAAGCAAGAAGAACTAGAATCCTGCAGCCTGTGGAACAAAAACCACATTCACAGAAAGATAGACAAAATGAAAAGTCAGAGGGTCTATGTACCAGATGAAGGAACAAGATAAAAACCCAGAAAAACAACTAAATGAAGTGGAGATAGGCAACCTTCCAGAAAAAGAATTCAGAATAATGATAGTGAAGATGATCCAGGACCTCAGAAAAGGAATGGAGGTAAAGATTGAGAAGATGCAAAAAATGTTTAACAAAGACCTAGAAGAATTAAAGGACAAACAAACACAGATGAACAATACAATAACAGAAATGAAAACTACACTAGAAGGAATCAATAGCAGAATAACTGAGGCAGAAGAATGGATAAGTGACCTGGAATACAGAATGGTGGAATTCACTGCTGTGGAACAGAATAAAGAGAAAAGAATGAAAAGAAATGAAGACAGCCTAAGAGACCTCTGGCACAACATGAAACACAACAACATTCGCATTATAGGGGTCCCAGGAGGAAAAGAGAGAGAGAAAAGACCTGAGAATATATTTGACGACATTATAGTCGAAAACTTCCCTAACATGGGAAAGGAAATAGCCACCCAAGTCCAAGAATTGCTTGGATTGCTTAGTTGGGCCCAATCTAATCACAAGAGCTCTGAAAAGTGGAGAACCTTTCCCTGCTGTAGCCAGAAGAAGTATGTGGGAGAGACAGGGCAGACAGTCCCATACAGAATAAACCCAAGGAGAAACACGCCGAGACACAAAGCAATCAAACTGGCAAATATTAAAGACAAAGAAAAATTACTGAAAGCAGCAAGGGAAAAATGACAAATAACACACAAGGGAACTCCCATAAGGTTAACAGCTGATTTCTCAGCAGAAACTCTACAAGCCAGAAGGGAGCGGCATGATATACTTAAAGTGATGAAAGGGAAGAAGCTACAACCCAAATTACTCTACCCAGCAAGGATCTCATTCAGATTCCATGGAGAAATCAAAAGCTTTACAGACAAGCAAAAGCTAAGAGAATTCAGCACCACCAAACCAGCTCTACAACAAATCCTAAAGGAACTTCTGTAAGTGGGAAACATAAGAGAAGGAAAGGACCTACAAAAACAAACCCAAAACAATTAAGAAAATGGTCATAGGAACATACATATCAATAATTACCTTAAATGTGAATGGATTAAATGTTCCAACAAAAACACACAGGCTCGCAGAATGGATACAAAAACAAGACCCATATATATGCTGTCTACAAGAGACCCACTTCAGATCTAGGGACACATACAGACTGAAAGTGAGGGGATGGAAAAGCAAATTCCATGCAAATGGAAATCAAAAGAAAGCTGGAGTAGCAACACTCATATCAGATGAAATAGGCTGTAAAATAAAGAATGTTACAAGAGGCAAGGAAGGACACTACATAATGATCAAGGGATCAATCCAAGAAGAAGATATAACAATTATAAATATATATGCACCCAACATAGGTGGACCTCAATACATAAGGCAACTGTTAACAGCTATAAAAGAGGAAATCGACAGTAACAATAACAATAATAGTGGGGGACTTCAACACCTCACTTACACCAATGGACACATCATCCAAACAGAAAATTAAAAAGGAAACACAAGCTTTAAATGACACAACAGACCAGATAGATTTAATTGATATTTATAGGACATTCCACCCCAAAACAGCAGATTGCACTTTCTTCTCGAGTGCTCATGGAACATTCTCCAGGATAGATCACATCTTGGGTCACAAATCAAGCCTCAGTAAATTTAAGAAAACTTATATCAAGTATCCTTTTCTGGCCACAATGCTATGAGACTAGAAATCAATTTCAGGGAAAAAAATGTAAAAAACACAAATACGTGGAGGTTAAACAATACGTTACTAAATAACCAAGAGTTCAGGCTTCCCTGGTGGCGCAGTGGTTGAGAGTCCGCCTGCCAATGCAGGGGACATGGGTTCGTGCCCTGGTCCCAGAAGATCCCACATGCCGTGGAGAGGCTAGGCCCACGAGCCATGGCTGCTGAGCCTGTGAGACCGGAGCCTGTGCTCCACAACGGGAGAGGCCACAACAGTGAGAGGCCCGCGTACTGCAAACAAACAAACAAACAAAAGAGTTCACTGAAGAAATCAAAGAGGAAATCAAAAAATACCTAGAGACAAATTACAATGAAAACACGACGATGCAAAACCTACGGGATGCAGCAAAAGCAGTTCTAAGAGGGAAGTTTATAGCAATAAAAGCCTATCTCAAGAAACAAGAAAAATCTCAAATAAACAATCTACCCTTACACCTAAGGGAACTAGAGAAAGAAGAACAAACAAAACCCAAAGTTAGTAGAAGGAAAGAAATCATAAAGATCAGAGCAGAAATAAATGAAATAGAAACAAAGAAAACAACAGCAAAGTTCAATAGAACTAAAAGCTGGTTCTTTGAGAAGATAAACAAAATTGATAAGCCTTTAGCCAGCCTCATCAAGAAAAAGAGGGAGAGGACTGAAATCAACAAAATTAGAAATGAAAAAGAAGTTACAATGGACACCGCAGAAATACAAAGCATAATAAGAGACTACGACAAGCAATTCTTTGCCAATAAAGTGGACAACCTGGAAGAAATGGACAAATTCTTAGAAAGGTATAACCTTCCAAGACTGAACCAGAAAGAAATAGAAAGTATAAACAGACCAATCACAAGCACTGAAATTGAAACTGTGATTAAAAATCTTCCAACAAACAAAAGCCCAGGACCAGATGGCTTCACAGGTGAATTCTATCAAACATTTAGAGAAGAGCTAACACCCATCCTTCTCAAACTCTTCCAAAAAACTGCAGAGGAAGGAACACTCCCAATCTCATTCTAAGAGGCCACCATCACCCTGATACCAAAGCAAGACAAAAATACTACAAAAAAAGAAAATTACAGACCAATATCAATGATGAATATAGATGCAAAAACCCTCAACAAAATACTAGCAAACAGAATCCAGCAACACATTAAGAGGATCGTACACCATGATCAAGCGGGATTTATCCCAGGGATGCAAGGATTCTCCCATATATGCAAATCAGTCAATGTGATACACCATATTAACAAACTGAAGAATAAAAACCATATGATCATCTCAATAGATGCAGAAAAAGCTTTTGACAAAATTCAACACCCACTTATGATAAAAACTCTCCAAAAAGTGGGCATGGAAGGAGCCTACCTCGACATAACAAAGGCCATATATGACAAAGCCACAGCAAACATCATTCTCAATGGTGAAAAACTGAAATCATTTCCTCTAAGATCAGGAGCAAGACAAGGATGTCCAGTCTCACCACTATTATTCCACATAGATTTGGAAGTTTTAGCCACGGCAATCATAGAAGAAAAAGAAATAAAAGGAATACAAACTGGAAAAGAAGAAGTAAAACTGTCAGTGTTTGCAGATGACATGATACTATACATGTCATCTTTAGAGAATCCTAAAGATGCCACCAGAAAACTACTAGAGCTAATCAATGAATTTGGTAAAGTTGCAGGATACAAAATTAATGCACAGAAATCTCTTGCATTCTTATACACTAATGATGAAAAATCTGAATGAGCAATTAAGGAAATACTCCCATTTACCATTGTAACAAAAAAAAATAAAATACCTAGGAATAAACCTACCTAAGGAGACGAAAGACCTGTATGCAGAAAACTATAAGACACTGATGAAAGAAATGAAAGATGACATAAACAGATGGAGAGATATACCCTGTTCTTGGATAGGAAGAATCAATATTGTGAAAATGACTATACTACCCAAAGCAATCTACAGATTCAATGCAATCCCTATCAAACTACCAATGGCACTTTTCACAGAACTAGAACAAAAAATCTTAAAATTTGTATGGAGACACAAAAGACCCCAAATAGCCAAAGCAGTCTTGAGTGAAAATAATGGAGCTGGAGGAATCAGACTCCCTGACTTCAGACTATATTACAAAGCTACAGTAATCAAGACAATATGGTACTGGCACAAAAACAGAAATATGGATCAATGAAACAGGATAGAAAGGCCAGAGATAAACCCATGCACCTATGGTCAACTAATCTATGACAAAGGAGCCCAGGATATACACTGGAGAAGAGACAGTCTCTTCAATAAGTGGTGCTGGGAAAACTGGACAGCTCCATGTAAAAGAATGAAATTAGAACACTCCCTAACACCATACACAAAAATAAACTCAAAATGGATTAGAGACCTAAATATAAGACCAGACACTATGAAACTCTTAGAAGAGAACATAGGAAGAACACTCTTTGACATAAATCACAGCAAGATGTTTTTTGATCCACCTCGTACAGTAATGGAAATAAAAACAAAAATAAGCAAATGGGACCTAATGAAACCTAAAAGCTTTTGCACAACAAAGGAAACTACAAATAAGACGAAAAGGCAACCCTCAGAATGGGAGAAAATATTTGCAAACGAATCATCGGACAAGGGATTAATCTCCAAAATATATAAACAGCTCATACAGCTCAATATAAAAAAAAAATAAAATAATAAGCCTCTGCTTTTGTGTTGCTGGGAACCTGGATGCAGCATGTCTTGAAAGGAACATGTTGAGAGGCCTCATGCAGAAGGAGAGGCCCTGAGCTGACTAGGGGGAAGGAAGCTCAGTTGGTCCAGCCCCCAGTTCACCCTCCAACTAAGTTCAGCATACCAGTGACTACCAGTGAGAGCAGCAGGAAAACCAGTCAGAGAAGCCAAGTCTCACTGACAGAGTTGTGAGCAAATAAAACAGTTGTCGTCAAAGCTGCTCAGGTTTGGGGCGGTTTGTTATTCTGTGATACGTGAAAAAAAGAACCCAAGAATTTTGGTCTGTGTATCCAGAAGAATACAGTGAGCATTAGCTAGATGGAGTAGGCAGGTAGTTAACAGGTTTGAGGGGAAATCTTGGGTGGAAAGATTAAAATCTTACTACTTCTGAACGGAAAAGAACGTTTGTTTTTTTCTTAATAGAGTAGAAGAACAATATCCTCTTATCTCTGAAGCACTGCTGGATTTTCCAAGGCCAGAAAAAGCCATTTTAAGAGCAACTCTTTGGATCTTCAAGATAGTAGCCACAGCAGAGGGTAAAGGAATTGTTTAGATTCTTTTCTTTCCAGCTTCTGAAGCTCTGTTGACCATCAGTGAAACCCCCATGGCAGTTTGAGGTAGAGAAACCCTCGCCTACTTTTTCTGGCTTTGCCACTGTGGTTTCAGGGCTTCAAGGACTCTATCATGTAAAGGAGAAACCACGGTGCTTGCTTTCCCTCCCGCTTTCCACAACTGGTCACGAAGAACCACCCTGGGCTTGGCTGATGGGCTTCTGGAAGCTGAGTGTGCAGCCTTGGAGGATGGCCCTTGCCAGTTTTCGATGTAATCCTTCCTGTGGCCGTACACTTCAGAGACAGCAGTGTGTGGGAAAAGAAAAACTGCCTGGTCAGTTTGGTTAGCCTGTGGGTCTCTGATGATACACATCTGGGCTAATACCTTGTGAATTTTCCGCAAATGAAGTGTTGGGGAAAGGCAGTGTATTGCTTAAGAATTCTAACTCTCCCAGAATAAATATTAATGTAAAAGGATTGCTTGTATGTTGCCAACCTCCCGCTCACTCACTCCCACCTGTAGCCCACGACATTCACCCACCCACCCGTCCTTCCCACATTTACCAGCTAAAGTCAAATTCATTGTACACACAAAGGCTTATCTTCTGGGTTCAACCTTTTCTTGGGCCAGTTCCTGGGAGGGAGGAGTGGCTTCCATCCATCATCCCTCTGTAGATTCTCCACCCCGTGACCCACCACTGCCACCCTAAGTAGGGCAAGGAGATGAGGCATCACGGCACAAAGGGATTCACAATGTTGAGCAACTATAGGGTTTATGTCAGAGTAAAGTTGATGGGTTTGACTTAATAAACATTTTGTTTTAAGAAAAATCTTAGGAGGCAATGCTTAAAAATTTAATCATATACCAAAGGGGAAAGGAAGGTGAGGGATAAATTAGGAGTTTGGGATGAACAGATACACACTACTATATGTAAAATAGATAACCAACAAGGACCTACTGTATAGCACAGGGAACTATACTCAATATTTTGTAATAACCTGTAAGGGAGCAGAATCTGTAAAAGAATATATGTGTACCTGAATCACCGTGCTGTACACCTGAAACTAACACAACACTGTAAAACAACTATACCTCAATTTAAAAAAAAGAAATTTAACCATAAAATTATGTTAAGGATATCCAGGCTTAAGAGATGGCTTCCTGGAAACAGGTGTCATATGAGGTTGTTATAGCCTGGTCAACACGTAGATGTGTTCACAACACAGGGACGCTGACAACACTGCTTTGGTCTCTTCAAGTCATAACACACCTTTGGCCATGGTTTCTTCCAATTACCATTAACACAATTCCAGGCCATTTCCCCTAAGGTGTCCATCAACCTGTGACGACCTGCTGCTGCTCAGCTTCTGTTCATTCCCACCTCCTTAAAAGCTTTCTCCCGCCCCCAGGGGTCTGGTGGCTGTCAGCACTGACTTAGTCATAAACTTCCACCTTCGTGGTACTACCAGCCTTATTACCTGGAGAATGTCCACCAGATGTTATGGATGAAGATAGCTCATGAGGAGCACAGGCAGAAGGAGAGTCCCCGGGGTGGGGGGCTGGCAGCGGGTGCACTAGCAGACCAGTGAGTCTACCCTCCGCAGGAGAGCGTATAACGGCCCTCCGAGGCTTCATGACCAAAAGCGTATGGAACAGAATGTAGCTTAGTTTCAAGTTCCTCAGCAGCAACCCTAAAACAAGGAGTCGAGAGCAAGTAGTGCATCTGGGAGATGATTCCAGGAAACACAGGTTGGGGGTGGGGAAGCGTACAGGGAAGGGAAGAAAGCCAGTACAAGGTGTATTTATAAATCAGTGACCACAGGGGGCAACTGAAGTTTAAAATCTCTCAAAATCAGTGTGAAACACCTGCCTCGGAATTACCCCACCCAAGGAGCAAGGGAGCTCCTTGTATATTTATACAACAACTTCTGTTCATCACTTGTTGAGAGCTGCTTCTGGGGTGCTGGTTTCCTGGACTTCTGGCCCGCTGTGTACAGGGACAGAGCAGCTTTCCACGGTTCCAGAGAAAGTCCTCAGGCACAGAGGTGCAGATGTGAGCCTGTAAAAGTTGTCTGGGGCTCTGTGAAACAGAAGATCCATGGGCAATGACAGTGATCTGTTCCAGGACACCTGCTGAGCTGGCTAAGACCTTACCTCAGTGCTCATTGCATGGACCTGTGGCCTCAGAGAATGGATGCTGAAAATGTACTGTCAGTACTGTGATCAGTTTATAAAAGTTTCAGGATAAAATATATGTATTCATATCCATATATGAATTAGCTAAACCAGCACTGTATGGGGAAGCAGTAAATGAGGTATATGTAACCCTATAGGTTTGGACAACTTTCCATGACATTATTAAGTGAAAACTGAAGGTTATATAACCCCACTTGGGGGTTCAATACAATCCCATTTTTGTGTTAAAAGCACAGAAAATTTATATATGAGAAGAGTCTTTAAGAATAGAAGCCAAGGGACTTCCCTGGTGGTCCAGTGGTTTAGACTCCACGCTTCCATTGCAGGGGGCATGAGTTTGATCCCTGGTTGGGGAAATTAGATCCCACAAGCCTCACGGCTTTGCCAAAAAAAAAAAAAAAAAAAAAAAAAAAAAAATAGACGCTAAAGGTTATTTGTAAAGGTTACAAGTTATTAAAGTGTTAATAACTGTTGTCTCTAGGGAAGTGGGGCTATGAGTTAATTTTTTTGTTGCTTTTCTTTATTTTCTAAGTTTTTGTAATAAGCATGGATTGCTTTTATAACCATGACCAGATTTTTAAAAATTCACAATAATGAAATATAATTTCAAGATATAAGAATAGTCCCAGTACTTTTCTAAATCTTCCTTTCTTCCTTCCCTCACACCCTCCATCTGTTACAACAGAGTAACCTTGCTTATTTCAGGTAACTGAGGTAACCACTCTCAAACATGGGAGAAGATGAAGAATTCGGCACAAAAGGCTTTTGAGGAAACAAAAGAGATGTCCTTACATCTATAAACTAAAACTCATCCATTTTGCTCAGACAAGCATCTCAGACTAGCATCAGGGGCTTGTTTATATGTTCTTCGTACACAGTTGTAACAGACATTGGCATCTGCGTTCAAGTTCACATTCAGAAGAGGCATTTAGACGATAAGAAAGGGCACGCCACAGGCAGACACACAGGAAGCAGGGAGAGGTAGCAGAGGTGACAAGCGAGGACAGAGCCCAGACAAGGCTGCCACACCTGTCAGTCAGCACAGGGACTCCTTAGGGTAGAGCACACACCCTCCGCCTCCTTACCAAGTGCGGAAGACACTCCTGTTTCCAAACTCAGAGCAGGATCACAGTGACAGCCTTGAGGCATCCAGGCCAAGCTTAACTGTACCCAAGAGAACCGAACATCCAACGCTCAGGCCTTAAAATGAAATAGAATACAGGCCTATAGTTAGGATCATCCACATTAAAAGTGGGTACCTTCAAACACAGCTTCAGAGTCTTGGTGATATAGGCCAGACTAGGGAATGAGGTTACATTCTTATCTGTTTCTATCTTTCCTACTTTTGTGTGAAACAAAGTTGATTTTATATGTCAATACCTTCTGGTTCCAGTATCTCTTCTTTAACATCTGATCTTATAATTAAGATTTCTTGCCTCCATGACCCTTCGACTTGTTTTTCCTCCTGGTTTCATAATATTCCTTAAATTAAAAAAAAAAAGAAAAATTAGAAATTGGAGACTAAGGTCCTAACAAACTATTTTTGGAGGGGCTGTGTTCTTTTATACTGACCATTTTAATCTCTTCATAAAAGGGGTGTTTAACAAGCCCATAAATATGAATATGAACAGAATAAAGTCAAAAGGAGATGAAAGAAATGGCATTCCT